>NC_069504.1:755518642-755676704 GCF_027579735.1 Bombina bombina
TTACTTTTTTCTCATCACATATCTTGTCAGCAAATATCATCATATTACTTTTTTTATCATCACATGTTTGTCAGCAAATATCATCATATTACTTTCAGATGTCATTGAGTTTACACATTATTTTTTTTAAAACACTGACATACATCATTTTTGTAAATATTTTATCTATACAAAAACAAACTCTCATTTATATTTTTAAAAAACACACATAGGACTTTATCCCGCGTATAACCACAAAGCAAAAATAAACATTTATATATCACAAATACAAATAAGCACAATGCAAACATCTAAATAAAATGATTAACTCAGCATATTAAAAAGCAAATTCTCAATTATCTTTTTAAATTAACTTTATACCCACAAAACAAAAATAAACATTTATACATCACAAATACAAATAAGCATAATGCAAACTTCTTAATAAAATGATTAACTCACCATATTATTTTATTTTGAACTCACATATCTGTACACAGCTGATGAAGCAATTTAAAACAAATACAGGCGCACAAATACAATATTTCTTAAAACATTGCATTTACTACCTCTGACCACATTTCTGTAACAACAACATAATTTAATCTATACATATTGCTGTGTTAAGTAAAACGGTGGGGGTGGGTGAGGGTGTTTGTGGGCGTGAAACTTAAAAATAGCTGTCCCTGATCTTTTGGATCTTTTGGTGTGAGTATATAAGTTATGATATTTATTCTAAACTGTCTTTTATAATAATGAATTCTAAACTTTCAAACTAAGTAATGTTATCTTAGCTTAATAAAAAATAAATACATCAAATATTTTTTCTATCTTATTTTAAAAATCTCTCTTTTTACCAACCATGCTTGGATGGCAATATGTGTACCAACAAACTCTTTTATACTTTTTATTGTAAAGTGTTACACTAAGTAATTAAGCTTAACTTATATTAATGAAACTATTGTTACCATAAGTTTACAACAGCAATGTGTTTTTATTGCGACCACTTAGGGCTAGATTTATTAAGCCCATACGGCAGCAAGTTCTCTCAAGAACTTGCTCGCCGTGATTTATCAAGCAGCGGTCACCAGACCGCTGCTTCCCTAACATCTACGCCACCTCTACTGTGGCGAAATTCAATCTCCTCGGTCGAGTCCGACTGAGGAGATTGACAGCTCCTGCCCGCACGTGATTGGCTGTGCTCGGGCAGGGGGCGGGATAGCACGCAAGCGCAAAATTGCGCTTGTGTGCAATGTTAATTACCTGCGGGTAATTTCGCCCCGCAACAGACGAGCTGAGGCGTACAGGGGCGCGTATACGTTGATAAATCTAGCCCTTAATATAGCTAGTGATTTTTAAACTCTTATACTAATAATATATCACTTAATGCACTTGTTGGCTATATCAGATGAGTCTATTTTCATCTTGTTTACTAAGGACAAACTGCATTTGTATATTAGGTATGGTGTATATGATCATATTTATATTAGGTATGGTGTATATGAGCATATTGATATTTTTCCACAGGGATCCCAGTTTTATAGCAATTCAATGCTTCAATTTTATTTGTATCTTGTACTATTAACAAAGAACATTTAGTATCTGAAGATGCTGGTGTGACTGTTATTTGCTATAACAATGAGGGAATGTATTGTGCAAGGGTAGTGCAGGGCAAGATCCACTTATTTCTTTTCTCTATCTCTCTTCTTTTGTGGGTATATATTTTGCTTTTTACCTCCATGCACTTTCCCTGGATATTGTTTTGGGACCATGTGCCTTAGTAACTGTCTAACTGTCTAACTCACACACATTCATTTGTGAAGGGGAGTGCTATCCTAGTTGCATAATATTTCCTAACATCAGCTTACAGGGATTGCGAGAAGCCACTTTTAAAGTAGTGAAGCTTTTGGTATAGTGAAGGCCCACCTATCAGCCCTTAAGCTCTCTAATTAAGAAGGAGAGGATTACCAATTTATTTCCAGAAAACACATTTTGACTATCTTCTCTCTCAAAACACGTCCACTCCCTTACTATTTCCCATTCCCCATTCATCAACCACATAAATAGTAGATTTAAACAGTATGGCCTGTTTTATGAAGCTGGGGATGCAGCTTTGGACCTTTGTGACCCTGCAACATCTAGTTAAGAAGCAAAAGTCTTAAGAAGCTGCACATGAACAAAGTTACCAAGAAACGAAAGCTGACCACCCCATGCTAGCAACCAGTAAACTCGCTTAATTATAACTAGACTTAACCCCAGCTCTACAGAATTCTGCAATACTATACAAACTATAATAATAATCCTGCTCAGGAGCCATCATTCATGGTTAAAACAATAGATTAGGTCTCTGTATGTTAAAAGTGTAGGATATTTTACCTAGCGCATAAAGGAAAATATAAAGAACTTACATTCTGCTAGATTACAAGTCTTACATTATGAGCTGTGCGGTGCTAACGTGCAGTTTATTTCTCACCACTCACTTACCTGCAGCGCTGGTATTATGAGTTTTTACAAACCTGGCGTTAAAGGGCAAGAAGTGAGCGTAGAGCAAAATTGAGCTACATACCGCACTCCAATACCAGCGCTGCTTAAGACAGCGGTGAGCTGGTCATATGTGCTTGTGCACGATTTCCCCATAGACATCAATGGGGAGAGCCAGCTAAGAAAAAGTCTAACACCTGCCAAAAAGCAGCGTAAAACTCAGTAACACAGCCCCATTGATTCCTATGGGGAAACACATTTTATGTTTACACCCAACACCCTAACATGAACCCCGAGTCTAAACACCCCTAATCTTACACTTATTAACCCCTAATCTGCTGCCCCCGACATTGCCACCACCTACATTATACTTATTAACCCCTAATCTGCTGCCCCCAACATCGCTGACACCTACATTTATTAACCCTTAATCTCCCTCCCCCAATGTCGCCGCAACCTACCTACATTTATTAACCCCTAATCTGCCGCCCCCAACGTCGCTGCCACTATTCTAAATTTATTAACCCCTAAACCTAAGTCTAACCCTAACACCCCTAACTTAAATATAATTTAAATAAATCTAAATAAAATTACTATCATTAACTAAATTATTCCTATTTAAAACTAAATACTTACCTATAAAATAAACCCTAAGATAGCTACAATATAACTAATAGCTACATTGTAGCTAGCTAGGTTTATTTTTATTTTACAGGCAAGTTTGTATTTATTTTAACTAGGTACAATAGTTACTAAATAGTTATTAACTATTTAATAACTACCTAGCTAAAATAAATACAAATTTACCTGTAAAATAAAACCTAACCTAAGTTACACTAACATGTAACACTACACTACAATTAAATAAATTCCCTACATTAAATACAATTAAATAAATTAAATTAAATAGGCTAAATCACAACCCCCCCCCACTAAATTACAGAAAATAAAAAACAAATTACAAGATCTTTAAACTAATTACACCTAATCTAAAAGCCCTACCAAAATAAAAAAGAGCCCCCCAAAATAAAAAAAAACCTAGCCTAAACTAAACTACAAATAGCCCTTAAAAGGGCCTTTTGCGGGGCATTGCCCCAAAGAAATCAGCTCTTTTACCTGTAAAAGAAAATACAAACAACCACCCCAACAGTAAAACCCACCACCCACACAACCAACCCCCCCAAATAAAAGCCTAACTAAAAAAAACTAAGCTCCCCATTGCCCTGAAAAGGGCATTTGGATGGGCATTGCCCTTAAAAGGGCATTTAGCTCTATTGCTGCCCAAAGCCCTAACCTAAAAATAAACCCACCCAATACACCCTTAAAAAATCCTAACACTAACCCTCGAAGATTCACTTACCGGGAGAAGTCTTCATCCAAGCGGCAAGATGTCCTCATCAAAGCCGGCCAGTGGTCCTCTAGAAGGGCAGAAGTGGTCCTCCAGATGGGCAGAAGTCTTCATCCAGACAGCATCTTCTATCTTCATCCTTCCGACGCGGAGCGACTCCATCTTCAAGACATCCGGCGCGGAGCATCCTCTTCAATCAACGTCTTCTTCGGAATGAATATCTCTTTAAGTGATGTCATCCAAGATGGCGTCCCTTAGATTCCGATTGGCTGATAGAATTCTATCAGCCAATCGGAATTAAGGTAGAAAAAATCCTATTGGCTGATGCAATCAGCTAATAGGATTGAGCTAGCATTCTATTGGCTGTTCCAATTCGCCAATAGAATGCAAACTCAATCCTATTGGCTGATTGCATCAGCCAATAGGATTTTTTCTACCTTAACTCCGATTGGCTGATAGAATTCTATCAGCCAATCGGAATCTAAGGGACGCCATCTTGGATGACGTCACTTAAAGAGATATTCATTCCGAAGAATACGTCGATTAAAGAGGATGCACCGCACCGGATGTCTTGAAGATGAAGCCGCTTCGCGTCGGAAGGATGAAGATAGAAGATGCCGTCTGGATGAAGACTCCTGTCCGTCTGGAGGACCACTTCTGCCGGCTTTGTTGAGGACATCTTGCCGCTTGGATGAAGACTTCTCCCGGTAAGTGAATCTTCAGGGGTAAGTGTTAGGATTTTTTAAGGGTTTATTGGGTGGATTTATTTTTTAGGTTAGGGCTTTTGGCAGCAATAGAGCTAAATGCCCTTTTAAGGGCAATGCCCATCCAAATGCCCTTTTCAGGGCAATGGGGAGCTTAGGTTTTTTTAGTCAGGCTTTTATTTGGGGGGTTGGTTGTGTGGGTGGTGGGTTTTATTGTTGGGGGGGTTTGTATTTTTTTTACAGGTAAAAGAGCTGATTTCTTTGGGGCAATGCCCTGCAAAAGGCCCTTTTAAGGGCTATTGATAGTTTAGTCTAGGTAGGTTTTTTTATTTTGGGGGGGCTTTTTTAATTTTGATAGGGCTATTAGATTAGGTGTAATTATTTTAAAGATCTTGTAATTTGTTTATTATTTTCTGTAATTTAGTGGTTGTTTTTTTTGTAATTTAGCTAATTTTATTTAATTTAGTTAATTGTATTTAATTTAGGTAATTTATTTAATTGTAGTGTAGAGTTAGGTGTTAGTGTAACTCAGGTTAGGTTTAATTTACAGGTAAATTTGTATTTATTTTAGCTAGGTAGTTATTAAATAGTTAATAACTATTTAATAACTATTCTACCTAGTTAAAATAAATACAAACTTGCCTGTAAAATAAAAATAAACCCTAAGCTAGATACAATGTAACTATTAGTTATATTGTAGCTATCTTTGGGTTTATTTTATAGGTAAGTATTTAGTTTTAAATAGGAATAATTTAGTTAATGATAGTAATTTTATTTAGATTTATTTCAATTATATTTAAGTTAGGGGGTGTTAGGGTTAGACTTAGGTTTAAAGGGTTAATAAATTTAGAATAGTGGCGGAGACGTTGGGGATGGCAGATTAGGGGTTAATAAATGTAGGTAGGTGGCGGCGATGTCCGGAGGGGAAGATTAGGGGTTAATAAGTATAATGTAGGTGGTGGCGATGTTAGGGTGGCAGATTAGGGGTTAATATTTAACTAGTGTTTGCGAGGCGGGAGTGCGGCGGTTTAGGAGTTAATATGTTTATTATAGTGGCGGTGATGTCTGGAGTGGCAAATTAGGGGTTAATCATTTTATTTTAGTGTTTTCAATGCGGGAGGGCCTCAGTTTAGGGGTCAATAGGTAGTTTATGGGTGTTAGTGTACTTTTTAGCACTTTAGTTATGAGTTTTATGCTACAGCGTTGTAACATAAAACCCATAACTACTCACTTTAAAATGCGTTAGGAATCTTGTCAGTATAGTCTGTACCGCTCACTTTTTGGCCTCCCAGGACAAATTCGTAATACCAGCGCTATGGAAGTCCCATAGAAAAAAGGGTTTACAAACTTTACGTAAGTCTAAAAAAGTGTGTGGTACACCTGCAAGACTCGTAATACCAGCGGGCGTAAAAAAGCAGCGTTGGGACCTGTTAACGCTGCTTTTTTACCTTAACGCAAGACTCGTAATCTAGATGATATTTAGTTAAAATCTGCATAGGCGTCTCCCCAAATGATTGGAGTTATCTAGGATTTGTTATGTTTTGTTAAGTTTTCAAAAAGACAGACTTGTTTAAACTTCAGATTTGCGAACACATTTATTAACAAATTAAAAGATTGAGTGCAAATCATACGATTCACATAAGTAGATGTACGTATAGTGTTGGTAATGCATATATATATACATATAGCTATACACAGAGCAACATACGTTAGATTTCCTTCCAATTTTTATTTACATACAGTTACACACAAATTTACAGCTGCTACAAATAAAAATAAGGATTTTAATTATATTAAATATGTTACTGAAATAAATGTAAGGACATAAATATGTATATAAAATACTAAAAATACATAGAGACTTGTATCAACATAAGTACTTACAAATACAGTTAAAACTGTCATAAACTTGCACAATTGGGTCATACATTAACTTAAAGGGCCACTAAACCAAAAATCTTTCTTTCATGATTCAGATAGAACATACAAATTTAAACAACATTACAATTTACTTCTATTGTTTATTTTGCTTCATTTTTTAGATATCCTTATTTGAAGAAAAAGCAATGCACATGAGGCTTCTATGTGCAGCAACCAATCAGCAGCTACTGAGTATATCTAGATATGCTTTTCAGCAAAGAATATCAAGAGAATAAAACCATTTAGATAATAGAAGTAAATTAGAAAGATGTTTAAAATTGCATTCTCTTTCTAAATCATGAAAGAAAAAATGTGGGTTTCATGTCCCTTTAAGTACCATCCCATATAAATACTTATATATAAATTATATCTGAGCAATACACTTACATACATACATCATTTTAAATTTACATATCAATCACAAATATAAAAGCACACAAAAACACAGTTCACTCTTTACCTTGTGTACAAATGCATTTAAACACAAACTACACCCATACCACAACATTAATGTACAGTTTATTAATAGATTTAAATAAGACTCTATCTATATATCTATCTACCTATCTGTTTAAAATAATATGTTAATTCTAACATTATGTGAAATCAACATTAGGTATAAAAAGATATATATAAACACACAGACTTGAGGTACACAGAAAATTATGTCACAGGCGGGGTGCCCATGCCTCTCCCCATATTAGTAGCCAAAAGGATATGTGGTAAAGTTATATGATAACACCCTTTCTTAATAAATGTATGCTTGTGATTTAAGATAATAAAAATAATTAAATATGCATACTAATGAAATAAGATGACATAAGTTAACAGTAAATCATCTCTTAAAGTATATGCGATATATAATATTTAACTTTATATTAGCAAATTTATAATAATAAATAGCTAAATGTATTTAGCCATACTTTTATAGAGGTCTCATTTATCATTTGGCATGCTATATGCAGGCACACACAACATGTGTGTTATAATGCATACATTTACTCTATATCATTTTATATATTTTAAACAAGATTCATATTTTGTTTATTTTGTAATATATCAAATGGGTGCAGAAGATTTTTAATTTATATTTTTTGGATATTTCTTCAATCTTTTGTCAAATCTCTGGGTTTGGGATCAGCTATTTACTCACCACTATAGAAGAGCCAGACATATTCTGGAAAGTTCTTTACCTTGTCCCAAGTTAGCGTATTACTACTAAATATTACTATTTTGAATTTAAGTTAATCTATGTAAATATTATAAAGGGAGATTGCAAGTTTAAAAGAGTAGTATGGTTACTAGTATGAACATCAAAACATGTTAATGTATTTGGCAGTAGCAATGTATCCGAAAATCAAGTAGTATCCTTTTTAAATTGATATCATTACTTGAATAACTAAAACATTTTTGTTTGTTTTTTTTTTTTTGGTGTAGTTATCTGTACCAAGTTCCATAGTTTTTATATTAAAATATTTTTTTTCATTAAGAAAATATTTTAAAAACATAAAGATCTACTTTTAATTATCTAATAATTCTTAAAGTGAATGTAAATTTTGATGCTAAAGTTCCCGGTTTTTAAAACTTTGATTAAAAACAGGGGCACTTTAATTCATCAAAATTTACATTTCACTCCTGTTGTGAAAAAAATGTTACCTTTTAATCTTCACAGCAGCTCCAACTTCCTCTGGTCTCAAAAGCCATTTCTGATGTCAGAAATGATGATAGGTCATCCTCCAATCACAGCTTCCCCCCCGGGGGAATCAGTGTCTGATTCAACGCTGTGATTGGAGGAAGCTGGATGCCTCATTTTATACCCAGGAAGAGGCTTTGAAATGGGTGGAGGAAGCTGGAGCTGCTGTGAAGTTTAAAAGGTAATTTTTTTTTCACAACAGGAGTGAAATATAAATTTTTTAATCGAAGTTTTAAAAACCGGGCACTTTAGCATCAAACTTTACATTCACTTTAACAAACTTTCTTAAACAACATAAAAGTGATGTGTAGCATTACCTTGATGATGAAGATTGATTAAATGAAAGCTACATATATTGACAAAGTATTGATTTAGGCTACTAGTTCATGTACATCTAGTTGTTGTTTTTGTTTTTTTCTTGTGGCTAATGCAGGTGTTGGATATCAAGTGTCCACAACAGACTAATGGACAGCCCAGCAACATTTTTTCTTAGATTAGAGTTTGGGTGGGGTTTATGTTAGTGGAGCACTGCTTTACATTTTAAAATACAAGTCTTTGTACTGTTGTGACATAAATTTTTTTATTTTTTTTTTATTTTTTTTTAGCCCCTTCACTGCAAGAAATAATAAAGGCTGATAAACACCTTACTGTATTTAACACTCTCAATGCAAGAATAATTGAGGCTCATCATAACCTATATACCTTTCTGTATTTAACACTCTCTATGCAAGAAAACAGATTCAATACATAAAGCAATGACTATTATGCATCTAGTACAAAGACAAACAATAAACATGTGCTTGAATAAATACAAACCAATGCAAGAAAACTGCTAAATAGTAGTAATGTCAAACTAAAATGAATAAGCCAGGTATTAAACTTAGATTGTTACCAGTAAAGATATTTAATGCTGTTGATCTTACTTACCAATGTTATTTTCTAGAACATAAATATAAATAATGTATTATGTTTAGAAGTAAATATGTAATAAATGTGTTATCTGAAGCTTGAAATGGAATCTTCTGTAAGAAATATATTTAGGTATGTTAACTGTGTTACTATAATTATTTCAGTAACAGAGACAGTCACATATGAACTAGAACTGATATTATTGATCTAACATTATCCTATTTTATAGACTCAGTTGAACATAGCAGCCTTATAAAGAGTGATGTTACTATATATAGTGGGGCACATACTAAAATGCTACAGAAATATATCAAGCATACAAATATCCCAAAAAATAAAATTAAAAATATTCTGCACCCATTTGATATATTACAAAATAAACAAAATATGAATCTTGTTTAAAATATATAAAATGATATAGAGTAAATGTATGCATTATAACATATATGTTGTGTGTGCCTGCATATAGCATGCCAAATGATAAATGAGACCTCTATAAAAGTATGGCTAAATACATTTAGATCTTAAATATTATATATCCCATATATTTTAATAGACGATTTACTGTTAACTTATGTCATCTTATTTCATTATTATGCATATTTAATTATTTTTATTATCTTAAATCACAAACATACATGTATTAAGAAAGGGTGTTATCATATAACTTTACCACATATCCTTTTGGCTACTAATATGGGGAGAGGCAAGGGCACCCCGCCTGTGACATAATTTTCTGTGTACCTCAAGTCTGTGTGTTTATATATATCTTTTTATACCTACTGTTGATTTCACATAATGTTAGAATTAACATATTATTTTAAACAGATAGGTAGATAGATATATATAGATAGAGTCTTATTTAAATCTATAAATAAACTGTACATTAATGTTGTGGTATAGGTGTTTGATGGTAGTTTGTGTTTAAATGCATTTGTACAGAAGGTAAAGAGTGAACTGTGTTTTTGTGTGCTTTTATATTTGTGATTGATATGTAAATTTAAAATGATGTATGTATGTAAGTGTATTGTTCAGATATAATTTATATGTAAGTATTTAAATGGGATGGTACTTAAGTTAATGTATGACCCAATTGTGCAAGTTTATGACAGTTTTAACTGTATTTGTAAGTACTTATGTTGATACAGGTCTCTATGTATTTTTAGTATATTATATACATATTTATGTCCATACATTTATTTCAGTGACATACTTAATATACTTAAAATCCTTAGTTTTATTTGTAGCAGTTGTAAATTTGTGTGTAACTGTATGTAAATAAAAATTGGAAGGAAATCTAACGTATGTTGCTCTGTGTATAGCTATATGTATATATATATATATATATATATATATATATATATATATATGCATTACCAACACTATACGTACATCTACTTATGTGAATCGTATGATTTGCATCTTAAAATTTGTTAATAAATGTGTTTGCAACTCTGAAGTTTAAACAAGTCTGTCTTTTTTGAAAACTTAAAAAAACATAAGAAATCCTAGATAACTCAAATCATTTGGGGGAAACGCCTATACAGATTTTAACTAAATAACGCCTAGATTACAAGTTTTGTCAGTAAAGACCCGCGGTGCTAACGCTCCTTTTTTTTCCAGCGCACCCTTAAGACAACGCTGGTATTACGAGTTGTCTGAATGGCTGCGTTAGCCTCAGAAAAGGGAGCGTTGAGCCAAATTTAGCTTCCCTTCAACTCTCAATACCAGCGTTGCCTACGGTAGCGGTAAGCTGGAAAAAGTGTTCGTGCTCTAACCCTAACCCTAACACCCACCTAAGTTAAATATAATTTAAATAAAACAAAATAAATTTACTATAATTAAATAAATTATTCCTATTTAAAACTAAATAATAACCTATAAAATAAACCCTAATATAGCTACAATATAACTAATAGTTACATTGTAGCTATTTTAGGATTTATTTTTATTTTACAGGCAACTTTGTATTTATTTTAACTAGGTACAATACTACACTATCAATAAATTAATTAAATAAATTAACTACAATTATCTAAACTAAAATACAATTAAATAAACTAAACTATAATACAAAAACAAACAAACACTAAATTACAGAAAATAGAAAAACATTACAATAAGTTTAAACTAATTACACCTAATCTAAGCCCCCTAATAAAATAAAAAAGCCCCCCAAAATAATAAAATGCCGTACCCTATCCTAAATTACAAAGTAATCAGCTCTTTTACCAGCCCTTAAAAGGGCTTTTTGCGGGGCATTGCCTCAAAGTAATCAGCTCTTTTACCTGTAAATAATACTCCTACTCTAAAACCCACCCAAACCCTCCTTAAAAAAAATCTAACACTAACCCCCTGAAGATCTCCCTACCTTGAGTCGTCTTCACTCAGCCGAGCCAAATTCTTCATCCAAGCGGGCCAGAAGAGGTACCCCATCCGGTTGAAGTCTTCATCCAAACAGGGCAGAAGAGGTCTTCCATCCGATTGAAGTGTTCATCCAAGCGGCATCTTCTATCTTCATCCATCCGGAGCGGCAGCATCCTGAAGACCTCCGACGCGGAACATCCATCCTGGCCGACGACTGAACAATGAATGACGGTTCCTTTAAATGACGTCATCCAAGATGGCGTCCCTCGAATTCCGATTGGCTGATAGGATTCTATCAGCCAATCGGAATTAAGGTAGGAAAAATCCTATTGGCTGATGCAATCAGCCAATAGGATTGAGCTAGCATTCTATTGGCTGTTCCAATCCGCCAATAGAATGCAAGGTCAATCCGATTGGCTGATTGGATCAGCCAATCAGATTGAACTTCAATCTGATTGGCTGATTGAATCAGCCAATCAGATTTTTCCTACCTTAATTCCGATTGGCTGATAGAATCCTAGGGATGCCATCTTGGATAACGTCATTTAAAGGAACCCTCATTCGTCGTTCAGTCATCAGCCAGGAGGTCTTCAGGATGCTGCCGCTCCGCTCCGGATGGATGAAGATAAAAGATGCCGCTTGAATGAACACTTCTATCGGATGGAAGACCTCTTCTGCCCTGCTTGGATAAAGACTTCAACCGGATGGAGTACCTCTTCTGGCCCGCTTGGATGAAGAATTTGGCCCAGCTGAGTGAAGAGGACTCAAGGTGGCGAGATTTTCAGGGGGTTAGTGTTATGTTTTTTAAAGGGAGGTTTGGGTGGGTTTTAGAGTAGGGGTATGTGGGTGGTGGGTTGTAATGTTGGGTGGGTATTGTATTTTTATTTACAGTTAAAAGTTTAGTTTAAAACAACATACATAGCCGATGATAAAATGGCATTTCTTAAAATGGGACGTTTTTGATTGGACATAATTGAACATATGACCAAACAACAGAACAAGCGGACCTGATTTGAAACTGGTACAAAGAAACATCTCGAAAGGGAACTGAATTATTCTTGGATTGGTTAAGATGTTTTAAATATAATGAATTTGATTGGTCGCTCTTATTTTGTATTTAATTAGTGTTTATGAAATTTTTTTATACTGTATGTAGTTGAGATCGGTTAATTTTATTATATATTTTATTGTGTAACATAAATAGTTTACTACTAAGATAGTGTGTTCAAAGATATTAGGAAGTCTTTTTAAATTTGTATTTTAATGTGAACGTGTGTAAACCTTTCCACAACCAATGGGATCATGGGTAGCGTCTTTTATCTTGTATTTAAGACCGCCAGCGCTGCGGTAAGGTATGCTATGGTTTGTAAAGCAGATTATTTGTGAATGCTCTTTAAAAAGACGGCACTGACTGTTGAAACGCGTTGGGCAAATTAAAGCTGCTTTTTATCAAAAGCTGGTGAAAATCTTTTCCTTTCATTGAATACCTGAGGAGCCGTTTATCCTAATTTATACTGTGAGTATCTACACTTTATATCACGGTGTATGGATACAATATTTCAGGGCCATATCCTTTCACTTTGAGGAAGCTGTGGAACATACCCCAGTGAATTGTTGGGAACCTTTGGTGAACAAGCGCCTCCCTCTGCACACACATACCAATTGAACAGCCTTTGGGAGAGACTGTGGGACGGCAGCAGTTCAAGAAGCCGAAGGGGAGTACATATCTATATTGTATATTGTTTTTTACATATAAAATATGGGACAAACACTTATCAAAAACGCCCACTATCTCCACAAATCCCTCCCCACTGACCCCATTACTATTTAATCCGAACTTGCCGATTCTAAATATCCCAAACCCAAAACACACTCCTACGCTCCTTACGATTGCTCCCTGTTGCAATGTTTTGCAGAACGGCAAAATAAAACTAAGGACGGATGTCCAAGACTTTTACAGAGGTGTATTCTACCATTGGTTTAGGTATCAACAACTAGTGCACTTTATCAGTACCCATGCTGACAAAAAATGCATATACAGACCCCTCACAGCCTTTGAAACCCTATGTCACTCCAGCTCCCTTACGAGGAGATCTTTATCACTATCACATAAACTACTTTTAACCGACCACTCTAGGAGATTGCCTTCTTACACAAGCAAATGGGAAAGCGAATTGCAAGATTGGACCCTTATATTCCAAAACATGACTAAATCCTCATCTTCCATACAAATTATGTAGATGAATGTGAAATTGCTGTGTAGATGGTACCTTACCGTCTAGATTAGCCACTATTTTAAGA
The DNA here is from genome assembly GCF_027579735.1 of Bombina bombina. Lineage (NCBI taxonomy): Eukaryota > Metazoa > Chordata > Amphibia > Anura > Bombinatoridae > Bombina > Bombina bombina. Next base: position 755,532,345 of record NC_069504.1, read on the forward strand.
AAATCATCTCCAGACTGCTGGATGACTTGTGGGAACCCAGGCACTTTCCTGCATATCTGGTAGCACTGCCCTTGTATAACATCTTTTTGGACCAATATAATCGGGGAAGAAAAACAGGCTATTGGGATTACGTTACCTAGAGACCCGATCTCCATCTTATTTAACAAATTCCCAAAAGTCCATTGTAAATTACGCCTCATTTATAATGATTAATAGTGCAAAAAGATTGATCCCCCAAAACTGGAAGAGACTTTGTTTCTTCCACATTACTATTAGAAAAGTATCACTATGTTACCACTAAAAGACTAGATGATTACCTATCCATTTTTTTATCTGGGAAGAATATAAAGCCTCTAACAGACCCCCAACCTGACTTAATTAACTAAAGAACCCGGAATATCCCGTATTCCCTCCTCAACTTCCCTGACACTCACCTTGACTTCCAAAACTCTTCAGTAAACATCTTAGGTAAACATCTTCATTTCTAAAGCGATGTGGAGCCGATTGATAGTGACTGATTTTATCTTATTTTTATTTTTTTACTTCTTGTTGGTCCATCGTTAATATGTGTGCCCTTTTTCTCTCTTTTCTATCCCCTCCTTCTTACCACCAATGTTACAAATGTATAATATTTTATCATACATCACTATAAAAAATTACTTGTAATTTTGATTTCATTATCACTCAATAAAAAATTTGAAAAAAAAATAAAAATTTATTTTTGCGACATTGTCACATTCTTGTTCTTAAGGGGACAGTCTAGTCAAAATTAAACTTTTATGATTCAGATAGGGTATGCAGTTTTAAACTTTGCAATTTATTTTAATCATGAGATTTGCTTTGTTGTCTCAGTATTCTTTGTTGAAAGCTTAACCTAGGTAAGCTCATATGCAAATTTCTAAGCCCTTGAAGGCCGCCTCTTATCTCAGTGCATTTTGACAGTTTTTCACATTTAAACAGCGCTAGTTCCTGTTTGCCATAACTGTAGAGTTACTTATAAAGGTAGCACTGATTGGCTAACATACAAGTCTGTCAAAATAACTGAAATAAGGGGGCTTAGATACAACGTAATCACAGAGGTAAAAAGTATAGTAAAATAACTGTGTTGCTTATGCAAAACTGGAGAATGGGTAATAAAGGGATTATCTATCTTTTTAAACAATAAAAATTCTTGAGTAGATTGTCCCTTTAACTTTTAGAAGCTTCTGAGACATCAGCTAACAATGGTTGCCAATGGCGGGTTGCAACATATACTCCCTGCTATGCAAAAGCTACCTTCCTAAGATATATATTATATACATTTACCTGGGTTTGTCTACTCCTAAGTAAACCCAAAATATTTATGTCATGATTCACATACAGCATCTAAGTTTAAACAACTTTCTAATTTACTTTTATTATCTAATTTGCTTCACTCTCCTGGTACTCTTTGTTAAAAAAGACTACCTAGGTAGGCTTAGGAGCAGCTGCAGATTGTGGCAGCACATATTTGCCTCTTGTCATTGGCTTACAGATGTGTTCAGATAGATCCCAGGAGTGCATTGCTGATCCTTCAACAACAGATACCAAGAGAATGTAGCAAATTTGATTATAGAAGTAAATTGAATGTGCTATCTGAATCTAGAAAAACATTTTTTTGAGTTTCATGTCCCTGTAACATTGATGCAACCCATAGGGATAATTTAAAAAATAGACTTTAATTATAGAAAGAGTTTGGAAACTTTCTGTTAAAATATGTCTACACTGTTAGCTGGAGGGGGTTTATTCTTTCATAAATTTTCTTCCCTCTACTTAAAGGGACACTAAAAATTCAGATAGAGCATGCAATTTTAAGCAACTTTCTAATTTACTCCTATTATCAATTTTTCTTCGTTCACTTGCTATCTTTATTTGAAAAAGAAGGCATCTGGGCTTCTTTTTTTGGTTCAGAACTCTGTAGAGCACTTTTTTATTGGTGGCTGAATTTATCCACCAATCAGCAAGAACAACCCAGGTTGTTCACCAAAAATGGACCGGCATCTAAACTTACATTATTGCATTTCAAATAAAGATACCAAGAGAATGAAGAAAATTTGATAATAGGAGTAAATTAGAAAGTTGCTTAAAATTTCATGCTCTATCTGAAACACAAAAGAAAACATTTGGGTTCAGTTTCCCTTTAACATTCCGTTACTTTTGATAATATAATTACCATATTTTCATTAATTATGTTTTGTTATAGTTTTTTTCTATGTATCTGTATGAGGATTGTTCTCTGTGCCCATAATGAGATATTTCTCCAGCTGCTTCTGTTTAAAACTCTGCTCTTCTCTCTTGTCTTCTAATCTGGGATAGGGGAACTAGCCGGTTGAGATTGCCCTTAAAATAAAGGTGGATACACTGGGGTATCAAACACATATAAGGGCATTAGGCCAAAAAGTTATCTGACACTGGGCTATTGTGGCCCAAAAGAGATGAAGTTTACACACATAAGTTCATATACTTTTTCTGCCTTTCAACTCTATGGGCTCAATGTACTAAGCAGCATAGGATGCTTTTGGGCCCTTGCGGGGCAGGCTTGCACCAGAATGCTGCTTCTTGCACTCGCTGCCACCTCTGAGACGATGTATTAAAATCACTCCTAACATGCTCACTCAGGGTGATTGACAGGCCCTTCTCTTAAGTGATTGGTCGTGCAAGAGAAGAGTGAGCAGCCCATTCAATGCAAGCCGTGTCCTCAGGTTCTCAAGTTGAGAATCTTGTCCGCATTGGCCCTTAGTACATGAGCCCTATGGCTCCACATACGATCAGAGTAATTACCCAAAATACTAAACCTTAAATTTACCCATCAAATGATCTATAGCTTTAAACTGGTTCTGTAAGAATCAAGGGGGTATTGTTCTAGTCCAAGAGACCCACTATAAATGCTCAAACGAACCTATATTTACATCCATGGAATACCCCATTGTTTTTTTAGCTCCATCAACAAGAAGGGTACTGGGGTATGCATCAAGATACACAGAAAACTTCCCCTCCAAGTATGTCAGACTGTAAAAGAAAAGGGAGGAAGATATGTAATTTTAGTGGGATCCCTATACAATAACTCCATAACAATTTTTAATGCTTATGCCAGAAATGCCTGTCAGACTTCTTTCTTCAAAAGGTTGTGTCTCTGGTCAATAAACTGCAAGAAGCAGAATATCAACCTAAACAAGACACCCTTAAAAATGTTATTTCATACTCAACTTCAACAAGTTGGGGCTCAACTGAATTAACTTCTCCATTGAGATCACCAAAGTAAAGCCTTCTTTCTTAAAAGGTGATTTTGAAGTTAAAAAACAAAGGGGGTTCTTTGCTGGCATGGACTTATGAGAAAAAATCTCATAGTAATTATATACACAAACCTACCACTGCCAACTCAAAATACATTTATAATAACCAACAAATTGCTTATATGTTTGGCAAATATAACACATTGCTATACCAATTAAAAAAAAATATGTATGTATGTCCATGTAAGGTCACTTTGTTTTTAAACTGTCTCCAATAAATGGACCGCTTCTGTAATTGCAATTAAAAAAAATAGACCCAAAATGTCAATTGAGAGGAATATTGGCGAAGCAGCCTCCCTACCCAAAAGTAATTCTTAATGACCCTATCACACAACAAGAAGTAGCAGGTGCAATAAAAGAGTTCCCACCTGACAAAACTCTTGCTTCAGATTGATTTACAAATGATTATTATAAAGCATACACACATATTCTAGCCCCTGACTTACTGTCAGCTTTCCATTTTGAGAGTGCCAATAGTAGTCCCTCCAGGGCACCTCTGGATACATTAAGGGGATCCCCTATAGGGGGAGACTATGTATATAATGTTAACATATTATGCAGTTAAACATCCGGTGAACAAGGTTCTCCTACTGAGCCCTACCTTATATGCAGTAGTGCTACACTGTCCTCACTCTTCCGAATCCTCTAAGTGCTCCCTTCAGAATGGCCGGCAGTGCTCATAGAGAGATCCCACGGAGTTCTGACCTCTACTCTTCCGGCTCTCGCAGGGGATATGTCACTCCATTCTTGCACGTAGTGAGCAGCGTAACAGTGCAGTATAAACATGCATTACACCTTATATGAATAATCCATGATTAATTACATGATTGTCGCTGCAAACAAAATAAAATCTTTTATTTATTTTAGATGGCAAAAGTGGCACACATTCAGGATTTTTAAGAAAAAGAATTGGGACTCCAGCATGTTTATACTGCACTGTTACGCTGCTCACTACGTGCAAGAATGGAGTGACATATCCCCTGCGAGAGCCGGAAGAGTAGAGGTCAGAACTCCGTGGGATCTCTCTATGAGCACTGCCGGCCATTCTGAAGGGTCACCCCAACAACGCCACTGCTATGAACTGTATGATGAGTACTGCATAGTATTTCTCTACACTGGGCTATCGGCCCGTATTAACCCCTTACGCTGCATCCAGGTGGATTCTTTCACCACCCTGCCATTTTTAGAATCCACCTGGATGCAGCGGATTCTTTCACTACCCTGCCATTTTTGGAATCCACCTGGATGCAGCGGATTCTTTCACCACCCTGCCATTTTTGGAATCCACCCGTATGCAGCTTACGCTGCATCAAGGTGGATTCTGAGAGAGGAAGGGCGGTAAAAGAATCCATCCAGGTGGATTCTTTCACCACCCCTTTTGCTCTCTCTCCCCTCTCTTGCTCTCTCTCCCCCCTCCTCTCTTCTGCTCTCTCTCCCCCTCTTTTGATCTCTCTCCCGCCCTCTTTTGCCCTCTCTCCCCCTCTATTTTGCTCTCTCTCCCCCTCTCTATTGCTCTCTCTACCCCCTCTCTTTTGCTCTCTCTCTCCCCTCTCTTTTGCTCTCTCTCCCCTCTCTTTTTTCTCTCTCTCTCCCCCCCTCTTTTGCTCTCTCTCTTCCCTCTCTTTTGCTATCTCTCTCTCCCCTCTCTTTTGCTCTCTCTCCACCCTCTTTTGCTCTCTCTCCCCCTCTTTTGCTCTCTCTTCCCCCTCTCTTTTGCTCTCTACCACACTCTTTTGCCCTCTCTCCCCCCTCTTTTGCTCTCTCTCCCCCCTCTCTTTTGCTTTATCTCTCCCCCCTCTCTTTTGCTCTCTCTCCCCCCTCTCTTTTGCTCTCTCTCTCCCTTCTCTTTTGATCTCTCTCTCCCCCTCTCTTGCACTCTATCCCCCTCTCTTTTGCACTCTCTCCCCCTCTCTTTTGCACTCTCTCTCCCTCTCTTTTGCGCTCTCTCTCTCTCTTTTGCTCTATCTCCACCCTCTCTTTTGCTCTCTCTCTCTCCCCTCTCTTTTGCTCTCTCTCCCCCTCTCTTTTGCTCTCTCTCTCCCCCCTCTATTTTGCTATCTCTCTCCACCCTCTCTTTTTCTCTCTCCCCTCCTCTGTTTTGCTCTCTCTCTCACCCCTCTCTTGCTCTCTCTCTCCCCCCTCTCTTTTGCTCTCACCTCTCATTTGCTCTCTCTCTCACCCCTCTCTTGCTCTCTCTCTCCCTCCTCTCTTTTGCTCTCACCTCTCATTTGCTCTCTCTCTTTCCCCCTCACTTTTGCTCTCTCTCCCCCCTCTCTTTTGCTCTCTCTCTCCCCCTCTCTTTTGCACTATCCCCCTGTTTTTTGCTCTCTCTCCCCTCTATTTTGCTCTCTCTCCTCTTCTCTTTTGCTCTCTCTCCCCCTCTCTTGCTCTCTCTCCCCCCTCCTCTCTTCTGCTCTCTCCCCCTCTTTTGCCCTCTCTCCCCCTCTATTTTGCTCTCTCTCCCCCTCTCTTTTGCTCTCTCTACCCCTTTCTTTTGCTCTCTCTCTCCCCCCTCTCTTTTGCTCTCTCTCTCCCCCCTCTTTTGCTCTCTCTCTTCCCTCTCTTTTGCTATCTCTCTCTCCCCTCTCTTTTGCTCTCTCTCCACCCTCTTTTGCTCTCACTCCCCCTCTTTTGCTCTCTCTTCCCCCTCTCTTTTGCTCTCTACCACACTCTTTTGCCCTCTCTCCCCCCTCTCTTTTGCTCTCTCTCCCCCCTCTCTTTTGCTTTCTCTCTCCCCCCTCTCTTTTGCTCTCTCTCCCATCTCTTTTGCTCTCTCCCCCCCTCTCTTTTGCTCTCTCTCTCCCCTCTCTTTTGATCTCTCTCTCCCCCTCTCTTGCACTCTCTCCCCCTCTCTTTTGCACTCTCTCCCCCTCTCTTTTGCGCTCTCTCTCCCTCTCTCTTTTGCTCTATCTCCACCCTCTCTTTTGCTCTCTCTCCCCTCTCTTTTGCTCTCTCTCCCCCTCTCTTTTGCTATCTCTCTCCACCCTCTCTTTTTCTCTCTCACCCCTCTCTTGCTCTCTCCCCTCCTCTGTTTTGCTCTCTCTCTCACCCCTCTCTTGCTCTCTCTCTCCCCCTCTCTTTTGCTCTCACCTCTCATTTGCTCTCTCTCTTTCCCCCTCACTTTTGCTCTCTCTCTCCCCCCTCTCTTTTGCTCTCTCTCTCCCCCTCTCTTTTGCACTCTCCCCCTGTTTTTTGCTCTCTCTCCCCTCTATTTTGCTCTCTCTCCTCTTCTCTTTTGCTCTCTCCCCCCTCTCTTTTGCTTTCTCTCTCCCCCTATCTTTTGCTCTCTCTCCCCCTCTGTTTTGCGCTCCCCCCTCTCTTTTGCTCTCTCTCCCCTCTCTTTTGTTCTCTCTCTCTCCCCCTCTCTTTTGCTCTCTCTCCACCCTCTCTTTTGCTCTTTCCCCCTCTTTTGCTCTATCTCTCTACCCCTCTCTTTTGCTCTCTTTCCCCCTCTCTATTGCCCTTTCTCCACCCTCTATTTTGCTCTCTCTCCCCCACTCTTTTGCTCTCTCCCCCCTCTCTTTTGCTCTCTCTCCCCCTCTCTTTTGCTCTCTCTCCCCTCTCTTTTGCTCTCTCTCTCCCCTCTCTTTTGCTCTCTCTCTCCCCCTCTCTTGCGCTCTCTCCCCCTCTCTTTTGCACTCTCTCCCCCTCTCTTTTGCTCGCTCTACCCCCTCTCTTTTGCTCTCTCTCTCTCCCCTCTCTTTTGCTCTCTCTCCCCTCTCTTTTGCTCTCTCTCTTCCCTCTCTTTTGCTCTCTCTCTTCCCTCTCTTTTGCTCTCTCTCCACCCTCTTTTGCTCTCTCTCCCCCTCTTTTGCTCTCTCTTCCCCCTCTCTTTTGCCCTCTCTTCCCCTCTCTTTTGCTCTCTCCCCCCCCTCTTTTTTGCTCTTTCTCCCCTCTCTTTTTTGCTCTCTCTCCCCCTATCTTTTGCTCTCTCCCCCCTCTCTTTTGCTCTCTCTCCACCCTCTCTTTTGCTCTCTCTCTCCCCCACTCTCTTTTGCTCTCTCTCCCCTCTCTTTTAATCTCTCTCTCCCCTCTCTTGCACTCTCTCCCCCTCTCTTTTGCACTCTCTCCCCCTCTCTTTTGTGCTCTCTCTCTCCCCCTCTCTTTTGCTCTCTCTCCACCCTCTCTTTTGCTCTCTCTCTCCCCCACTCTCTTTTGCTCTCTCTCCCCTCTCTTTTGCTCTCTCTCTCCCCCCTCTATTTTGCTATCTCTCTCCACCCTCTCTTTTGCTCTCTCACCCCTCTCCTGCTTTCTCCCCTCCTCTCTTTTGCTCTCCCTCTCCCCCTCTCTTGCTCTCTCTCTCCCCCTCTCTTTTGCTCCCTTTCTCTCCACCCTCTCTTTTGCTCTCTCTCTCCCCTCCCTATATTTTGCTCTCTCCCCCTTTCCTTTTGCTCTCTCTTTCTCATCCCCTCTCTTTTGCAATCTCTCTCCCCTCTCTTTTGCTCTCTCTCTCACCCCCTCTTTTGCCCTCTCTCCCCCCTCTCTTTTGCGCTCTCTCCCCCCTCTCTTTTGCTCTTTCTCCCCCCTCTATTTTGCTCTCTCTCCCCCCTCTATTTTGCTCTCTCTCTCCCCTCTTTTGCTCTCTCTCTCTCTCCCCCCTCTCTTTTGCTCTCTCTCTCCCCTCTCTTTTGCTCTCTCACCCCTCTCTTTTGCGCTCTCTCTCACGCCCTCTCTTTTGCTCTCTCTCTCTCCCCCCTCTCTTTTGCTCTCTCTCTCCCCCCTCTCTTTTGCTCTCTCCCCCCCTTCTATTTTGCTCTCCCTCTCCCCTCTCTGTTGCTCTTTGTCTCCCCCTCTATTTTGCTCTCTCTCTCCCCCTCTATTTTGCACTCTCTCCCCTCTCTTTTGCTCTCTCCCCCCTTTCTTTTGCGCTCTCTCTCTCACCCTCTCTTTTGCTCTCTCTGTCTCTTTTGCTCTCTCCCCCTCTCTTTTGCTCTCTCTCTCCCCCCTCTCTTTTTGGGTTTCATATCCCTTTAAATAGCGCATGCGCTTTTGATCGAGGGGGCGTATTAGTTCCACTGTTGGCACATAACGGCCTGTTTTTCCATAGGTTTTCACCAAAAACGTCATTAAAAAAAAACAACTAAAAATTAAACAACTAATACGGAGCCAGGCAGATTACCGGACACTAGGATTTATACAGAACATTGGTCATAAGGTTAGTATTAGGAAGAAAAAAAACTAACGATGAATGAAAGTCCTATTTATTTATAATGCTTTATTACATGCTGCTTTCCAGATAGCTCAAGTTTACAATCACTTTAAGTTGGTGTAAAAAGTGGGGGGTGAGGGAGGGAAGAGAGCTGTTTGGGAGGGATCAGGGGGTGGAAAGTGTCTGGTGGAAGGGTAATCTCTACACTAAAGCTAAAATAAATCTTACAAGCTACCTAATTGACCCCTTTACTGTGGGTAATATTATGTGTGGTGCGCAGCTGCAATTAGCGGCCTTCTGATTACCAAAAAGCAATGGCAAAGCTTTTACAACCATTTGTGCCATGATTGCACAAGTAGTATGTAAATAATTTCAGTGAGAAACACAAAATTTGTGAAAAAAAATACGTGTTTTTTTTTTGTTAATTTGATCAGATTTGGCGGTCAAATAGTGGCATGTGATAAACCAAAATTGGCATTGTTCATACCTTCTTGGGTTGTCTACTTAAACAATATATATAGTTTTGACAGGTAAATAAAAAACAAGGCTCTATGTCTGTTTAAATGGAGTGATAGCAAATTTGCAAAAAAAATTCTCTGGTATTTTTGGCAAGTTTTTCAATGAAAGTTCAGCCAGGTAGTGAAGGGGTTAAATAACCAGCAGTTGTCCTAGACCTCCCAAAATAGGACTAAGGCTGTGAGGTATGGGAGCTGGATACAAATTGTTGCTTTTAAATAAAGGGTCACATTTCCACCACAATCTTGCATCACATGCCAGTCTGCAGCTTCTATCAAGTGAAACTATGAAACTTGAATTTTTTATGGGATGTACTAAAAGGAATGACAAGGGTGAATGACAAAATGGAATGCCCATAGACTTTAATGGGATGTAAAATTAAAAGTGTTGAAGCAACAAAACTATGATACATATCAACTAGATATTTACCAGATATGTTCCCCAGGTACAGTAGCATATTCTGAAAGTGAGATTACATCAGATTATAGCTGCTTTCTATGGAATGACAAGGGTGAATGACAAAATGGAATGCCCATAGACTATAATGGGATTACATTTAAAAGTGCTATAGAAACTAAACTATGATACATATCAACTAGATATTTACCAGATATGTTCCCCAGGTACAGTAGCATATTCTGAAAGTGAGATTACATCAGATTATAGCTGCTTTCTATGGAATGACAAGGGTGAATGACAAAATGGAATGCCCATAGACTTTAATGGGATGTAAAATTAAAAGTGTTGAATCAACAAAACTATGATACATATTAACTAGATATTTACCAGATATGTTCCCCATGTACAGTAGCATATTCTGAAAGTGAGATGACATCAGATTATAGCTGCTTTCTATGGAATGACAAGGGTGAATGACAAAATGGAATGCCCATAGACTATAATGGGGTTACATTTCAAAGTGCTATAGAAACTAAAATATGAGACATATCAACTAGATATTTACCAGTTATGTTCCCCAGGTACAGTAGCATATTCTGAAAGTGAGATTACTTCATATTATAGCTGCTTTCTATGGAATGACAAGGGTGAATGACAAAATGGAATGCCCATAGACTATAATGGGATTACATTTAAAAGTGCTATAGAAACTAAACTATGATACATATCAACTAGATATTTACCAGATATGTTCCCCAGGTACAGTAGCATATTCTGAAAGTGAGATTACATCAGATTATAGCTGCTTTCTATGGAATGACAAGGGTGAATGACAAAATGGAATGCCCATAGACTATAATGGGATTACATTTAAAAGTGCTATAGAAACTAAACTATGATACATATCAAATAGATATTTACCAGATATGTTCCCCAGGTACAGTAGCATATTCTGAAAGTGAGATTACATCAGATTATAGCTGCTTTCTATGGAATGACAAGGGTGAATGACAAAATGGAATGCCCATAGACTATAATGGGATTACATTTAAAAGTGCTATAGAAACTAAACTATGATACATATCAACAGGATATTTACCAGATATGTTCCTCGGGTACAGTAGCATATTCTGAAAGTGAGATTACTTCAGATTATAGCTGCTTTCTATGGAATCACAAGGGTGAATGACATAATGGAATGCACATATACTATAATGGGATTACATTTAAAAGTGCTATAGAAACTAAACTATGATACATATCAAATAGATATTTACCAGATATGTTCCCCAGGTACAGTAGCATATTCTGAAAGTGAGATTACTTCAGATTATAGCTGCTTTCTATGGAATGACAAGGGTGAATGACAAAATGGAATGCCCATAGACTATAATGGGATTACATATAAAAGTGCTATAGAAACTAAACTATGATACATATCAAATAGATATTTACCAGATATGTTCCCCAGGTACAGTAGCATATTCTGAAAGTGAGATTACTTCAGATTATAGATGCTTTCTATGGAATGACAAGGGTGAATGACATAATGGAATGCCCATAGACTATAATGGGATTAAATTTAAAAGTGCTATAGAAACTAAACTATGATACATATCAAATAGATATTTACCAGATATGTTCCCCAGGTACAGTAGCATATTTTGAAAGTGAGATTACATCAGATTATAGCTGCTTTCTATGGAATGACAAGGGTGAATGACAAAATGGAATGCCCATAGACTATAATGGGATTACATTTAAAAGTGCTATAGAAACTAAACTATGATACATATCAACGAGATATTTACCAGATATGTTCCCCATGTACAGTAGCATATTCTGAAAGTGAGATTACATCAGATTATAGCTGCTTTCTATGGAATGACAAGGGTCAATGACAAAATGGAATGCCCATAGACTATAATGGGATTACATTTAAAAGTGCTATAGAAACTAAACTATGATACATATCAAATAGATATTTACCAGATATTTTCCCCAGGTACAGAAGCATATTCTGAAAGTGAGATTACTTCAGATTATAGCTGCTTTCTATGGAATGACAAGGGTGAATGACAAAATGGAATGCCCATAGACTTTAATGGGATGTAAAATTAAAAGTGCTATAAAAACTAAACTATGATACATATCAAATAGATATTTACCAGATATGTTCCCCAGGTACAGTAGCATATTCTGAAAGTGAGATTACTTCAGATTATAGCTGCTTTCTATGGAATGACAAGGGTGAATGACATAATGGAATGCCCATAGACTATAATGGAATTAAATTTAAAAGTGCTATAGAAACTAAACTATGATACATATCAAATAGATATTTACCAGATATGTTCCCCAGGTACAGTAGCATATTCTCAAAGTGAGATTACTTCAGATTATAGCTGCTTTCTATGGAATGACAAGGGTGAATGACATAATGGAATGCACATAGACTATAATGGGATTAAATTTAAAAGTGCTATAGAAACTAAACTATGATACAGATCAACTAGATATTTACCAGATATGTTCCCCAGGTACAGTAGCATATTCTGAAAGTGAGATTACTTCAGATTATAGCTGCTTTCTATGGAATGACAAGGGTGAATCACAAAATGGAATGCCCATAGACTATAATGGGATTACATTTAAAAGTGCTATAGAAACTAAACTATGATACATATCAAATAGATATTTACCAGATATGTTCCCCAGGTACAGTATCATATTCTGAAAGTGAGATTACTTCAGATTATAGCTGCTTTCTATGGAATGACAAGGGTGAATGACATAATGGAATGCCCATAGACTATAATGGGATTAAATTTAAAAGTGCTATAAAAACTAAACTATGATACATATTAACTAGATATTTACCAGATATGTTCCCCAGGTACAGTAGCATATTCTGAAAGTGAGATTACTTCAGATTATAGCTGTTTTCTATGGAATGACAAGGGTGAATGACAAAATGGAATGCCCATAGACTTTAATGGGATGTAAAATTAAAAGTGTTGAATCAACAAAACTATGATACATATTAACTAGATATTTACCAGATATGTTCCCCATGTACAGTATCATATTCTGAAAGTGAGATGACATCAGATTATAGCTGCTTTCTATGGAATGACAAGGGTGAATGACAAAATGGAATGCCCATAGACTATAATGGGGTTACATTTCAAAGTGCTATAGAAACTAAAATATGAGACATATCAAATAGATATTTACCAGATATGTTCCCCAGGTACAGTAGCATATTCTGAAAGTGAGATTACATCAGATTATAGCTGATTTCCATGGAATGACAAGGGTGAATGACATAATGGAATGCCCATAGACTATAATGGGATTAAATTTAAAAGATCTATAGAAACTAAACTATGATACATATCAACTAGATATTTACCAGTTATGTTCCCCAGGTACAGTAGCATATTCTGAAAGTGAGATTACTTCAGATTATAGCTGCTTTCTATGGAATGACAAGGGTGAATGACAAAATGGAATGCCCATAGACTATAATGGGATTACATTTAAAAGTGCTATAGAAACTAAACTATGATACATATCAACTAGATATTTACCAGATATGTTCCCCAGGTACAGTAGCATATTCTGAAAGTGAGATTACATCAGATTATAGCTGCTTTCTATGGAATGACAAGGGTGAATGACAAAATGGAATGCCCATAGACTATAATGGGATTACATTTAAAAGTGCTATAGAAACTAAACTATGATACATATCAAATAGATATTTACCAGATATGTTCCCCAGGTACAGTAGCATATTCTGAAAGTGAGATTACTTCAGATTATAGCTGCTTTCTATGGAATTTCAAGGGTGAATGACATAATGGAATGCCCATAGACTATAATGGGATTAAATTTAAAAGTGCTATAGAAACTAAACTATGATACATATCAAATAGATATTTACCAGATATGTTCCCCAGGTACAGTAGCATATTCTGAAAGTGAGATTACATCAGATTATAGCTGCTTTCTATGGAATGACAAGGGTGAATGACAAAATGGAATGCCCATAGACTATAATGGGATTACATTTAAAAGTGCTATAGAAACTAAACTATGATACATATCAACTAGATATTTACCAGATATGTTCCTCGGGTACAGTAGCATATTCTGAAAGTGAGATTACTTCAGATTATAGCTGCTTTCTATGGAATCACAAGGGTGAATGACATAATGGAATGCACATATACTATAATGGGATTACATTTAAAAGTGCTATAGAAACTAAACTATGATACATATCAAATAGATATTTACCAGATATGTTCCCCAGGTACAGTAGCATATTCTGAAAGTGAGATTACTTCAGATTATAGCTGCTTTCTATGGAATGACAAGGGTGAATGACAAAATGGAATGCCCATAGACTTTAATGGGATGTAAAATTAAAAGTGCTATAAAAACTAAACTATGATACATATCAAATAGATATTTACCAGATATGTTCCCCAGGTACAGTAGCATATTCTGAAAGTGATATTACTTCAGATTATAGCTGCTTTCTATGGAATGACAAGGGTGAATGACATAATGGAATGCCCATAGACTATAATGGAATTAAATTTAAAAGTGCTATAGAAACTAAACTATGATACATATCAAATAGATATTTACCAGATATGTTCCCCAGGTACAGTAGCATATTCTCAAAGTGAGATTACTTCAGATTATAGCTGCAATCTATGGAATGACAAGGGTGAATGACAAAATGGAATGCCCATAGACTATAATGGGATTACATTTAAAAGTGCTATAGAAACTAAACTATGATACATATCAAATAGATATTTACCAGATATGTTCCCCAGGTACAGTAGCATATTCTGAAAGTGAGATTACATCAGATTATAGCTGCTTTCTATGGAATGACAAGGGTGAATGACATAATGGAATGCACATAGACTATAATGGGATTAAATTTAAAAGTGATATAGAAACTAAACTATGATACAGATCAACTAGATATTTACCAGATATGTTCCCCAGGTACATTAGCATATTCTGAAAGTGAGATTACTTCAGATTATAGCTGCTTTCTATGGAATGACAAGGGTGAATCACAAAATGGAATGCCCATAGACTATAATGGGATTACATTTAAAAGTGCTATAAAAACTAAACTATGATACATATTAACTAGATATTTACCAGATATGTTCCCCAGGTACAGTAGCATATTCTGAAAGTGAGATTACTTCAGATTATAGCTGTTTTCTATGGAATGACAAGGGTGAATGACAAAATGGAATGCCCATAGACTTTAATGGGATGTAAAATTAAAAGTGTTGAATCAACAAAACTATGATACATATTAACTAGATATTTACCAGATATGTTCCCCAGGTACAGTAGCATATTCTGAAAGTGAGATGACATCAGATTATAGCTGCTTTCTATGGAATGACAAGGGTGAATGACAAAATGGAATGCCCATAGACTATAATGGGATTACATTTAAAAGTGCTATAGAAACTAAACTATGATACATATCAAATAGATATTTACCAGATATGTTCCCCAGGTACAGTAGCATATTCTGAAAGTGAGATTACATCAGATTATAGCTGCTTTCTATGGACTGACAAGGGTGAATGACGAAATGGAATGCCCATAGACTATAATGGGATTACATTTAAAAGTGCTATAGCAACAAAAATATCAGACAGATCAAATAGATATTTACCAGATATGTTCCACAGGTACAGTAGCATATTCTGAAAGTGAGATTACTTCAGATTATAGCTGCTTTCTATGGAATGACAAGGGTGAATGACAAAATAGAATGCTCATTGAATATGATGGGATTACATTTAAAAGTGCTATATAAACTAAAATATGATACATATCAAATAGATATTTACCATATATGTTCCCCAGGTACAGTAACTGATTTCTATGGAATGACATGGGTGAATGACAAAATGGAATGCCCGTAGACTATAATGGGGTTACATTTCAAAGTGCTATAGAAACTAAAATATGAGACATATCAAATAGATATTTACCAGATATGTTCCCCAGGTACAGTAGCATATTCTGAAAGTGAGATTACGTCAGATTATAGCTGCTTTCTATGGATTGACAAGGGTGAATGACAAGATAGAATGACCATAGACTATAATGGGAATACATTTAAAAGTACTATAGCAACAACAATATGATACATATTAACCAGATATTTACCAGATATGTTCCCCAGGTACAGTAGCATATTCTGAAATTGAGATTACGTCAGATTATACCTGCTTTGTATGGAATGACAAGGGTGAATGACAAAATGGAATGCCCATAGACTTTAAAGGGTTTTCAACTTAATAGATAGACTGATCAAGTAGACTTTTACCAAATATCTTTACTAGGTAAAGTAGACTTTTACCAAATATCTTTACTAGGTAAAGTAGAATAATCTAAAAGTAAGATTATGTGGTATTGTTGCTGCTTTGTATGGATTCATAAGAGTGAATGACAAAATAGGATGCCCAACATAAGTGACTGATGGTGGCTGTCATTGCCTGAGGCACGCAGAAATTGCATTGTGTTCCCGCTGAAATGAGAGACATATGCTTCCAAATTAGGTATTTTTGCTGTCATTAAGGGCTTAAAGGGACAGTCTACTCATGAATTTGTGTTGTTTAAAAATATCGATACAGTACTCCATTTATTACCCATTCTCCAGTTTTGCATAACACTTTTATATTATTAAACATCTTATCTCTTTGATTACCTTGTATCTAAGCTTCTGCAGGCTTCCCCCTTATTCAAATTATTTTGACAGACTTGAATTTTAGCTAATCAGTGCTGACTCATAAATAACTCCACGGGAGTTATCTATTTGGCACACATGAACTAGCCGTATGTAACTATGAATGCCCAGCTAACTCCCTAATACCGTCTAAACCTACGGCATGACTTCGCTATACTCCCCTGGATTGCCCGGCTAACTCCCGCAGACCGCTTACACCTACTGCATGTCTTCCCTAAACTCAACTGGAATGCCCAGTCAACTCCCACAGAATGCCTACATCTACATCATGCAATCTACCTCACTAAGAAATTATACAAAATAACCTCACTATTATAACTTATACTATCTTATACTAGCTGCTGGTGACATCTCCCCTAATCCTGGTCCCCAGCAACTTCCTAGCCATGCACATCCATGTGTACCCTTCCATAGACTCAGAAAACAAAACTCTGGTAACCTTACTCACATTTTTCTTGTATCTAAAGCCACTAACCCCTTCACTTTTGCACTCTGGAAATCTCCCTCTGTTTGCAACAAGCTCACTTCTATCCATGACCTCTTTATCTCCCGCTCCCTCAACCTTCTGGCTTTAACAGAAACCTGGCTCTCTCCCTTAGACACAGCATCCACTGCTGCTCTGTAACATGGGGGTCTCCACTTCAGCCACACTTCTAGGTCTGGAAATAGACAAGGAGGTAGTGTAGGTATTTTACTTTCCCCTCGTTGCACCTTTCAACAAATTCAACCAATCTCTTCCCTCACATTTTCCTCATTCGAAAACCACATTATTTGCTTATTCTCTCTATACGTGTTGCAGTCATATACCGACCCTCTGGCTACTCAACTCAATTTCTAGATCACTTGGCTGCCTGGTTACCTTATTTCCTCAGACACCCCTGCCCTCATTCTTTTTTGTCACAATGGACTGACTCTCCCACTCATAAAGGTGGTCACTCCCTTGACTGACCACCATCTCCTCACTTGCAACATCACCTCCCTCCCTACAACTCTCCCTCCGTCTACTCCTCACACCAAACTTCACAGAAGCATTATGTTTTAGATCAGCAACAGCCTGTTAATTCCCTCAAACCTCTCCTCTCATTCATCTCCTCCTTTTCCTGCCCTGATCAATCTATCTGCCACTATAATTCCACCCTTACATCGGTCCTTGACAATCTCTCTTACCATAGCTGGAAATCACACACTCATCCTCAGCCCTGACATACTCCTTTGACACGGTACCTATGCAGATGTTCCCATACTGCTAAGTGGCACTGGAGAAAATCTCAGAGTTCAGCTCACTACAAGTTCATCTTGAACTCCTACTATTCTGCCATTAATCACTATAAGCAACATTACTTCTCTACTCTTATCTTTACTTTCTTCAAACCCAAAATGTCTGTTCTCCACATTCAATACTCTTCTCCGCCCACCCCCACCTCCTAACACAACTTCTCTGTCAGCTCAAGAATTTACCAGCTACTTCAATAGCAAATCAACTCCATTAGAAACTAAATCAGCTCTCAACATACTTCCATTCTCTCACCTCCTCAAATGCTTGCAATCAACCACAACCTACATAGCCATAAATGTAGCTCTTTCTCCCCTGTAACTGAGGAAGAAGTCTCTGCACTTAAACTGTGCTCTCACCTCACTACCTGTCCCCTTGACCCTATCGACCCTATCCCCTCACAGCTACTCCGCTCCCTCTCTTCTACCCTTACCCCTATACTAACACACATTTTCAACCTCTCACTCGGTATATTTACCTCATCTCTGAAACATGCACTGGTCACACCTCTCCTCAGAAAACCTTCTCTCGATCCAACCTCCCCATCCAACTAATGCCCTATTTCCCTACTCCATCTTGTCTCAAAGCTTCTCGAAAAGCTAGTATATGCACACCTATCCCATTTCTTTACATTAAACTCCCTCCTTGACCCACTGCAATCTGGATTTCATCCCCATCACTCCACAGAGCAATCAAACAATTGTTACAGCAATCGTTAAGGTTACCATCGACCTATTTACTTCAAAATCAAAAGGCCACTTCTCTTTGCTTATCCTCCTTGATCTGTCCGTAGCTTTTGTCCACCCTCTTTTGCTCCAAACCCTCCAATCCTTCAGCATTTGTGACACAGCCCTCTCGTAGTTCTCTTCCTACCTGTCTAACCGTAACTTTATTGTCGCCTTCTCTGGGGCTTCCTCTGCCCACTTTCTGTTGGTGTACTGCAAGGCTCCATCCTCTGTCCCCTTCTCTTCTCAATCTACACGTCATCATTAGGTTCCCCAAGTCCCACGGGTTCCAATATCATTTGTATGCCGACGACACCCAAATCTACTTCTCTGCACCAGACCTATCTCTTTCCTTGCTAACCCAAAGTCCTCTCACTACCTCAAACTAAATCCCTCCAAAACTGGGGTCCTTATTTTCACCCCTTCTTCCAAAATCTCCACCCCTAATCTCTCTAACTGTTTACAGCTCCATCATTACCCCTATTATTATTATTATTCTTTATTTATAAAGCGCTGACAGATTCCGCAGTGCTGCCCATGGGTACAAGGATAACAGTACAGTGGAGAAACAATACGATAAAACACCTAAAAAGAGGGGTGGGGCGTGAGGGCGCTAGTGAAAGCTTAAGAAATCTAAATGGTGAATATTTAACACAGTATGTGTCTATGTATTCAGTGTCTGCTCAAATAATTGCTTTAAATATATAAAACTAAATTTTCAGTGTTTGTTTATATAAATGCTGTGTAATAGTTTGTGTATTTTATAATGTTTTAGGATATATTATGACCATATATCATAATTTATAATAATTTAAATAAAGTGCACTGTGTGACAAATTTTCTGCAACCAAAAATTCTTGTGATTTTTAATATACACTGCTATATAGAATCAATATTTCTCTTGAAAATTTCATACGTTTTAAACTTGGTATTTCCAAATGTATTAACTTACAAATTCTAAGTATACCGATGTTCAAATATATATCTTCATTCAAATACTATATAGGTATTTCTCTTTTGTACAAATATATGCCAAAAGAACAACAAAAGAGGAGATTAAATGTTAATAAAAGTTATTTATTATAACAATATAAAAATCGAATTAAATAAAAGGGACGTCTCCCCAAAATTAAAAAATGAAAATAAAAACAGTATCTGTTAACAATAGATTCTGAATTCCTAATAATTTCTGCAACTCTATATAAACAAGGGAGTCTTTGCAATCAGGTTTCTAAGGATTTCCCATTGCCGTATTTTCTTAACAGAAATGTTTCTTATTATGGCAATTTAAAGTTGTACAAAGTCAGTAAGGTTTTGCAGTATGCAGTCCCAGACTTAGCGGTTCAAATTGAGGTTAGATGAATATTGTGATACTTAGCGTATGAGTTACCTTCTCCCTTACAGCCGGTTCATTCACTGCTGTTTTCCTCGATGCGACTGTAAACTCAGACCCGCCGCATGTAGTCGGCGTCTGACGTCACTGCCTGGTCTTTGATCTTCTGAATCCGTTATTAAGTAACAGTTTGGCTCTTTAACTTTTCAGAGCCTCTGTGTTTCAAAAAATCCTGCACTTAGTGTTGTACACGCAGGAAAGAGATGCTTGAAAGATGTTATGTAGTAGTGGTTGGTAGTAAAAATAACCCGGGTTATACTGTCATAACACTTTTTCAATTGCTTAATTCAAAAGCTTGTAGAAAAGTCACTTAGTACCACTGAGGGTCACAGGAATCACTGGAAGCCACCAAGGGTCACAAGGGTCGACGCGTTTCGCTCTTATTCAGAGCTTTATCAAGATACTTGTAAGTCCTGAGTGTAGATATTTATAGCTGGTGCCAGACCTTGATTGGTTATTGCTTCAATAGATTAAAGGTGGAATTTTTTTGCTCGCATTCTGTTAAGGTAGAATTTTTGAAAAACTCATACTTGTATCACAATGAATAGTTGAACTCCCTTGTTTTACTATTACAGTGCTATTTTTGCTAGTAATGCTTAAATTATAAAGTGGATATAAAATAAAATATATGTTACAAGGTAAAATATCATGAATTAAAATTAAACTTCAGATACATCAATTTATAATTATAAAATTAATCGGCCTATCCAATAGGTATTGCTCTAAAACCTAGGTAAAATATTGCACATTCCATATTTTGGAGACTTTGCTGGGCCTAAATAAAACACCTACCCTGCATGCCTGCTGTCTTGTGGTCGCACTTGACTCCGATCTTCTTTCACTACTCACATTCAGTCATTGGCTAAATCCTGCCGCCCCAAACTTAAAAAATCTCTAAAATTAGACATTTCCTTACACAAGACACAACTAAGATTTTAATCCACTCTCTCATCCTTTCCCGCCTCGACTACTGCAATTCTGTCCTCTCTGGTCTCCCTAGCTGCCGCCTAACTCTTTTTGAAATCCATAAAGAATGCCTCAGCCAGGCTCATCTTCCTTACACATCGCTCTTCATCTACTTCACCTCTCTGCCAATCCCATCACTGACTTCCTCTTGCCTCCAGGATTAAACACAAAATTCTCACTCTGACATACAAAGCTATCAACTGCACTGCTCCCCCCTATATCTCAGACCTTGTCTCCAAATACTCTCCCTCCATCCCCTTCGCTCTGCTCACGACCTCCTCCTCTCCTCCTCTCTTGTCACCTCATCACACTCCCATTTACAGGACTTCTCCAGACTGGCTCCCATCTTGTGGAACTCTCTGCCTCACTCCACAAGACTCTCTTCTAGTTTTAAGAGCTTCAAGTGCTCCCTAAAGACTCTACTGTTCAGGGATGCATATGACCTACGCTAACCTTTCTTTATACCAGTTCCTCTCCTCCATTGCTATCCCCTTAACTCCCTTAGCATGTAAGCATAAGAGTCCAGCTGTTTGTTGATCACCTTCTCAAGAGATGACTACAACAGTGAAACTCTTGGCAGGGCCCTCTACCCATTTGATCCCTATAATTGTTTTGTTGTACTCTGTCTTTGTTAATAGCGCTGCGGAATCTGTTGGCGCTCTACAAATAACCGATAATAATAATAATAAATAATAATAATAATAATATCTATGTAATATGTGTCATAGTTTTGCTGCTATAGCATTTGAACCATTACATCCTATTAAAAACTAGGGGCATTCCATGTAGTCATTCACACTTGTCATTTCATAGAAAGCCGCAATAATCTCACGTTATCCCACTTTCAGAATATGCTACTGTATCTGGGGAACATATCTGGTAAATATCTATTTGATATGTCTCATAGATTTGTTGCTATATCACTTGAAACTTTACATCCCATTAAAGTATATAGGCATTCCATTTTCTCATTAACCCTTGTCATTCCATATAAAGCAGCTATAATCTCACATATTCTCACTTTCAGAATATGCTACTGTACCTGGGGAACATATCTGGTAAATATTTTATAGATATGTCTCATACTTTTGTTGCTATAGCACTTTTAAATTTAATCCCATTAAAGTATATGGGCATTCCAATTTGTCATTAACCCTTGTCATTCCATAGAAAGCAGCTATTACCTTGTGTAATCTCACTTTCAGAATATGCTACTGTACCTGGGGAACATATCTCTTATATATGTAGTTGATATGTCTCATAGTTTTGATGTTATAGCACTTTTAAATGTAATCCTATTAAAGTCTATGGGCATTCCATTTTGTCATTCACCCTTGTCATTCCATAGAAAACAGATATAATCTGAAGTAATCTCACTTTCACAATATGCTACTGTACCTGGGGAACATATCTGGTAAATATCTATTTGATATGTATCATAGTTTAGTTTCTATAGCACTTTTAAATTTAATCCCATTATAGTCTATGGGCATTCCATTATGTCATTCACCCTTGTCATTCCATAGAAAGCAGCTATAATCTGAAGTAATCTCACTTTCAGAATATGCTACTGTACCTGGGGAACATATCTGATAAATATCTATTTGATATGTATCATATTTTAGTTTCTATTGCACTTTTAAATGTAATCCCATTATAGTCTATGGGCATTCTATTTTATCATTCACCCTTGTCATTCCATAGAAAGCAGCTATAATCTGAAGTAATCTCACTTTCAGAATATGCTACTGTACCTGGGGAACATATCTGGTAAAATATCTATTTGATATGTATCATAGTTTAGTTTCTATAGCACTTTTAAATGTAATCCCATTATAGTCTATGGGCATTCCATTATGTCATTCACCCTTGTCATTCCATAGAAAGCAGCTATAATCTGATGTAATCTCACTTTCAGAATATGCTACTGTACATGGGGAACATATCTGGTAAATATTTAGTTGATATGTATCATAGTTTAGTTTCTATAGCACTTTTAAATGTAATCCCATTATAGTCTATGGGCATTCCATTATGTCATTCACCCTTGTCATTCCATAGAAAGCAGCTATAATCTGAAGTAATCTCACTTTCAGAATATGCTACTGTACCTGGGGAACATATCTGGTAAATATCTAGTTGATATGTATCATAGTTTTGTTGCTTCAACACTTTTAATTTTACATCCCATTAAAGTCTATGGGCATTCCATTTTGTCATTCACCCTTCTCATTCCATAGAAAGCAGCTATAATCTGAAGTAATCTCACTTTTAGAATATGCTACTGTACCTGGGGAACATATCTGGTAAATATCTAGTTGATATGTATCATAGTTTAGTTTCTATAGCACTTTTAAATGTAATCCCATTATAGTCTATGGGCATTCCATTTTGTCATTCACCCTTTTCATTTCATAGAAAGCAGCTATAATCTGATGTAATCTCACTTTCAGAATATGATACTGTACATGGGGAACATATCTGGTAAATATCTAGTTGATATGTATCATAGTTTAGTTTCTATAGCACTTTTAAATTTAATCCCATTATAGTCTATGGGCATTCCATTTTGTCATTCACCCTTGTCATTCCATAGAAAGCAGCTATAATCTGAAGTAATCTCACTTTCAGAATATGCTACTGTACCTGGGGAACATATCTGGTAAATATCTATTTGATATGTATCATTGTTTAGTTTCTATAGCACTTTTAAATGTAATCCCATTATAGTCTATGGGCATTCCATTTTGTCATTCACCCTTGTCATTCCATAGAAAGCAGCTATAATCTGATGTAATCTCACTTTCAGAATATGCTACTGTACATGGGGAACATATCTGGTAAATATCTAGTTGATATGTATCATAGTTTAGTTTCTATAGCACTTTTAAATTTAATCCCATTATAGTCTATGGTCATTGCCTTATGTCATTCACCCTTGTCATTCCATAGAAAGCAGCTATAATCTGAAGTAATCTCACTTTCAGAATATGCTACTGTGTACCTGGGGAACATATCTGGTAAATATCTATTTGATATGTATCATAGTTTAGTTTCTATAGCACTTTTAAATGTAATCCCATTATAGTCTATGGGCATTCCATTATGTCATTCACCCTTGTCATTCCATAGAAAGCAGCTATAATCTGATGTAATCTCACTTTCAGAATATGCTACTGTACATGGGGAACATATCTGGTAAATATCTAGTTGATATGTATCATAGTTTTGTTGCTTCAACACTTTTAATTTTACATCCCATTAAAGTCTATGGGCATTCCATTTTGTCATTCACCCTTCTCATTCCATAGAAAGCAGCTATAATCTGAAGTAATCTCACTTTAAGAATATGCTACTGTACCTGGGGAACATATCTGGTAAATATCTAGTTGATATGTATCATAGTTTAGTTTCTATAGCACTTTTAAATGTAATCCCATTATAGTCTAAGGGCATTCCATTTTGTGATTCACCCTTGTCATTCCATAGAAAGCAGCTATAATCTGATGTAATCTCACTTTCAGAATATGATACTGTACATGGGGAACATATCTGGTAAATATCTAGTTGATATGTATCATAGTTTTGTTGCTTCAACACTTTTAATTTTACATCCCATTAAAGTCTATGGGCATTCCATTTTGTCATTCACCCTTCTCATTCCATAGAAAGCAGCTATAATCTGAAGTAATCTCACTTTCAGAATATGCTATTGTACCTGGGGAACATATCTGGTAAATATCTAGTTGATATGTATCATAGTTTAGTTTCTATAGCACTTTTAAATGTAATCCCATTATAGTCTATGGGCATTCCATTTTGTGATTCACCCTTGTCATTCCATAGAAAGCAGCTATAATCTGATGTAATCTCACTTTCAGAATATGCTACTGTACATGGGGAACATATTTGGTAAATATCTAGTTGATATGTATCATAGTTTAGTTTCTATAGCACTTTTAAATTTAATCCCATTATAGTCTATGGGCATTCCATTTTGTGATTCACCCTTGTCATTCCATAGAAAGCAGCTATAATCTGATGTAATCTCACTTTCAGAATATGCTACTGTACCTTGGGAACATATCTGGTAAATATCTAGTTGATATGTATCATAGTTTTGTTGCTTCAACACTTTTAATTTTACATCCCATTAAAGTCTATGGGCATTCCATTTTGTCATTCACCCTTGTCATTCCATAGAAAGCAGCTATAATCTGAAGTAATCTCACTTTCAGAATATGCTACTGTACCTGGGGAACATATCTGGTAAATATCTAGTTGATATGTATCATAGTTTAGTTTCTATAGCACTTTTAAATGTAATCCCATTATAGTCTATGGGCATTCCATTTTGTGATTCACCCTTGTCATTCCATAGAAAGCAGCTATAATCTGATGTAATCTCACTTTCAGAATATGCTACTGTACATGGGGAACATATTTGGTAAATATCTAGTTGATATGTATCATAGTTTAGTTTCTATAGCACTTTTAAATTTAATCCCATTATAGTCTATGGGCATTCCATTTTGTGATTCACCCTTGTCATTCCATAGAAAGCAGCTATAATCTGATGTAATCTCACTTTCAGAATATGCTACTGTACCTTGGGAACATATCTGGTAAATATCTAGTTGATATGTATCATAGTTTTGTTGCTTCAACACTTTTAATTTTACATCCCATTAAAGTCTATGGGCATTCCATTTTGTCATTCACCCTTGTCATTCCATAGAAAGCAGCTATAATCTGAAGTAATCTCACTTTCAGAATATGCTACTGTACCTGGGGAACATATCTGGTAAATATCTAGTTGATATGTATCATAGTTTAGTTTCTATAGCACTTTTAAATGTAATCCCATTATAGTCTATGGGCATTCCATTTTGTGATTCACCCTTGTCATTCCATAGAAAGCAGCTATAATCTGATGTAATCTCACTTTCAGAATATGCTACTGTACCTTGGGAACATATCTGGTAAATATCTAGTTGATATGTATCATAGTTTTGTTGCTTCAACACTTTTAAATTTAATCCCATTATAGTCTATGGTCATTGCCTTATGTCATTCACCCTTGTCATTCCATAGAAAGCAGCTATAATCTGAAGTAATCTCACTTTCAGAATATGCTACTGTACCTTGGGAACATATCTGGTAAATATCTAGTTGATATGTATCATAGTTTTGTTGCTTCAACACTTTTAAATTTAATCCCATTATAGTCTATGGTCATTGCTTTATGTCATTCACCCTTGTCATTCCATAGAAAGCAGCTATAATCTGAAGTAATCTCACTTTCAGAATATGCTACTGTACCTGGGGAACATATCTGGTAAATATCTAGTTGATATGTATCATAGTTTAGTTTCTATAGCACTTTTAAATGTAATCCCATTATAGTCTATGGGCATTCCATTATGTCATTCACCCTTGTCATTCCATAGAAAGCAGCTATAATCTGATGTAATCTCACTTTCAGAATATGCTACTGTACATGGGGAACATATCTGGTAAATATTTAGTTGATATGTATCATAGTTTAGTTTCTATAGCACTTTTAAATGTAATCCCATTATAGTCTATGGGCATTCCATTATGTCATTCACCCTTGTCATTCCATAGAAAGCAGCTATAATCTGATGTAATCTCACTTTCAGAATATGATACTGTACATGGGGAACATATCTGGTAAATATCTAGTTGATATGTATCATAGTTTTGTTGCTTCAACACTTTTAATTTTACATCCCATTAAAGTCTATGGGCATTCCATTTTGTCATTCACCCTTCTCATTCCATAGAAAGCAGCTATAATCTGAAGTAATCTCACTTTCAGAATATGCTACTGTACCTGGGGAACATATCTGGTAAATATCTAGTTGATATGTTTCATAGTTTAGTTTCTATAGCACTTTTAAATGTAATCCCATTATAGTCTATGGGCATTCCATTTTGTGATTCACCCTTGTCATTCCATAGAAAGCAGCTATAATCTGATGTAATCTCACTTTCAGAATATGCTACTGTACATGGGGAACATATCTGGTAAATATCTAGTTGATATGTATCATAGTTTAGTTTCTATAGCACTTTTAAATTTAATCCCATTATAGTCTATGGGCATTCCATTTTGTGATTCACCCTTGTCATTCCATAGAAAGCAGCTATAATCTGATGTAATCTCACTTTCAGAATATGCTACTGTACCTTGGGAACATATCTGGTAAATATCTAGTTGATATGTATCATAGTTTTGTTGCTTCAACACTTTTAATTTTACATCCCATTAAAGTCTATGGGCATTCCATTTTGTCATTCACCCTTGTCATTCCATAGAAAGCAGCTATAATCTGAAGTAATCTCACTTTCAGAATATGCTACTGTACCTGGGGAACATATCTGGTAAATATCTAGTTGATATGTATCATAGTTTAGTTTCTATAGCACTTTTAAATGTAATCCCATTATAGTCTATGGGCATTCCATTTTGTGATTCACCCTTGTCATTCCATAGAAAAAGCAGCTATAATCTGATGTAATCTCACTTTCAGAATATGCTACTGTACATGGGGAACATATCTGGTAAATATCTAGTTGATATGTATCATAGTTTAGTTTCTATAGCACTTTTAAATTTAATCCCATTATAGTCTATGGGCATTCCATTATGTCATTCACCCTTGTCATTCCATAGAAAGCAGCTATAATCTGAAGTAATCTCACTTTCAGAATATGCTACTGTACCTTGGGAACATATCTGGTAAATATCTAGTTGATATGTATCATAGTTTTGTTGCTTCAACACTTTTAATTTTACATCCCATTAAAGTCTATGGGCATTCCATTTTGTCATTCACCCTTGTCATTCCAAAGAAAAAAGCAATAATCTGAAGTAATCTCACTTTCAGAATATGCTACTGTACCTGGGGAACATATCTGGTAAATATCTATTTGATATGTATCATTATTTAGTTTCTATAGCACTTTTAAATGTAATCCCATTATAGTTAAGGGCATTCCATTTTGTCATTCACCCTTGTCATTCCATAGAAAGCAGCTATAATCTGAAGTAATCTCACTTTCAGAATATGCTACTGTACCTGGGGAACATATCTGGTAAATATCTATTTGATATGTATCATTATTTAGTTTCTATAGCACTTTTAAATGTAATCCCATTATAGTCTATGGGCATTCCATTTTGTCATTCACCCTTGTCATTCCATAGAAAGCAGCTATAATCTGAAGTAATCTCACTTTCAGAATATGCTACTGTACCTGGGGAACATATCTGGTAAATATCTAGTTGATATGTATCATAGTTTTGTTGCTTCAACACTTTTAATTTTACATCCCATTAAAGTCTATGGGCATTCCATTTTGTCATTCACCCTTGTCATTCCATAGAAAGCAGCTATAATCTGAAGTAATCTCACTTTCAGAATATGCTACTGTACCTGGGGAACATATCTGGTAAATATCTAGTTGATATGTATCATAGTTTTGTTGCTTCAACACTTTTAATTTTACATCCCATTAAAGTCTATGGGCATTCCATTTTGTCATTCACCCTTGTCATTCCTTTTAGTACATCCCATTTTTTATATCTCCACGTTTAGCTACTTTCAAACACTCCAAATATTTGTAATATGTTATGCAGTTAAATGAAACAGAACAGATACCTTACTACACATAAAATAATATGCACCTTTATGGTAAAGATAGAACATCACGTTGCAGTGTATTTAGTACTGAAAAGTAGGGTGATGATTCACTGTCCTTTTCTAATTTAATATTGAGTCACGTGTTATATTTAATAACCCATAATTCATATTCGGTAATTATCAGACGATATCATGACACAATATCATATTATCGTTGTCAATTTATAAAGCAGATGTGTTGTATGTTATGTAATATGAGCTTTAACTTTAATTAAAATACCCCACAGTATACTTAAAATTGTTATGCTACTCGCAGATAAAGTCTCCTCCTCTTACCCTCCTCTTCCAAGCGAACCCGGAACAAACACCAGGAAATAACGGGGACAGCAGCGCCAGTTCCCTGAAATCGAGCTTAGTAAATTTGAACGTTACTAAAGTTGAGCCCAGACCCACACAATGGACGGATTGGACGCACGCAAGCAAGAGCTGGAGGTGATGCCAAATATATACTATAAAGTTTATTTATTCTTCGCATGTCTTGTGTCTAAGTGTATATATGCAGTATATGTTCACTATCAAAAGTTAAAAAGCATTGGAATTAAACATTACAAAACTCAGATTTACCTTATATTTATATGTTTTATTATTAAATTATGTAGGGTAGATTTATTTCAGCGTTTCATGCTTTTTAACTATTTAAACTTTTGGGCACAGTAAACGTAATACGTAATAAATCATAACTGTGTACAATTATGGGACATGTTTAGTATGTCCCTACAATAATCTTATAAAATGAGCCTCATTACATTAAAAGAGTCTTTCTGTATGGAATAAGATTGCTGTCTAACTTAAGTAAGCTTGTGTGATTCTTTATCATTGTAAATAAATAGTGACATATAAATACAAATCTAAATGTTCAAAATTAATTCTTTTTTTTAAATACAATTATTTTTTTTAGAATACAAATCTTTAATTACAAATACAATTTATTTTTTTTGGGGGGGGGGAGTACAATCTTGTTTTTTGGAATTACACTTTTGTTTTTTGGAAATACAAACATTTTTTTTTTTTTTTTAATGAAAACACTTTTTTGTCAAAACATCCCCCTTATAAAAACTGTATTTTATTTCCAAAAAACAAAAGTGTAATTCAAAAAAACAGGATTGTACTTACAAAAAACAAAATTGTACTTACAAAAAAAAAAAAGTGGAATGGAAGGAGGGGACGTGTGGGCTACCCAGCGCAGAAAGGCGGAGTGCCGAGTCCCTACACTATGGCAAAATACCTGTTTGGAAGGGAGATGAAGGGACTACGCTACACTACAGAAAAATAAAGGTTGAAGGGGGAGGTGGCTCCCCATACTACAGGAAAAATAAAATAAAAAAGTAAGTATTTGTTACTGGCAAATATTAATCTTGCAAGCTAACTGAATATACTTTCACTGCTGGAAATTTTAGAAGTGTGGTGTGCAGCTGTAAAAAAAAACCCAATGGCAAAGCCACGCATGTGTTGTCTTCCTGAACAAAGGGTATCCCAGAGAAGCTTTTCCAACCATTTTGTCATATGACTGCAGTAGTTGTGTGTAAGTTTTGCGAGGCTAAAGAGTGGCATCAAACATACTCTAATGGTAATATAAGATCAATACCTTGGGTTGTCTACTTTATTTTAGTTTTCATATCTAAATAAAAAAAACAGAGGTTCTATTTCTGTTTAAACAGAGTGATAGCAAAAATTCTAAAATTTCTCCAGTATTTTGTGCAAGTTTTTCACAGGATGAGCCAATCACACGAGGCTTCTATGTGCAGCAACCAATCAGCAGCTAGTGAGCATATCTAGATATGCTTTTCATCAAAGAATATCAAGAGAATAAAACAAATTAGATAATATAAGTAAATTAGAAAGATGTTTAAAATTGCATTCTCTTTCTAAATCATAAAAGAAAAAATGTGGGTGGCATGTCCCTTTAACATTTAAAATGTATATCACTCACAACCCTGGTTTAATTTTTACTGTTCTTGAGGAACCACTGCTATAGTAGGCAAACAAAAGTAGACTTTCTTTCATCAGAGAAACTTACGCTAATAGTAATAAAATACTAGTCTACTAGTACTAATTATATTAGTATTATTATTATTATTATTGCTATTATTTACAATTTGCAAATAAAAGGGCTTTGGCTGTTAATTCATTGTTTAAAATCTGATTCCAATATTTAGGGCTCGATTTATCAAGCCTCTTCGGCTGCAAGTTCTCTCAAGAACCTGCTCGCCGAGATTTATCAAGCAGCGGTCACCAGACCGCTGCTTCCCTAACATCTTCGCCACCTCTATTGTGGCAAAATTCAATCTCCTCAGTCAAATTCGACCGAGGAGATTGACAGCTCCTGCCCGCGCTTGATTGGCTGTGCGCGGGAAGGGGGCGGGATTGCACGCGAGCGCAAAATTGCGCACGTGTGCAATGTTAATTACCTGCGGGTAATTTTCGCCCCGCCACAGGCGAGCTGAGGCGTACAGGGGCGCGTATAAGCGCCCCTGTACGCCTCAGCATTGATAAATCTAGCCCTTAGTGAGGGAAGGTGATAATAAATAACAGATGTGTCGCTGGTCTAAATTGCTAGCATAACCCCTTGGTTGTAAAAGAGGAGTGTGCAAACTATTTAGCCCCTTCTGACAACAAGCTGACCCACCACAATAACCAAAATACTGCCAACCTAACACTAACAGTGTCTTAGGGCGAGTTTTTAGAACATATTGGCATAATTTTTTTAAATTTTTTTTTAGAGAAGCATTTAAAAAACAACAAAAAAACAAGCTTATTGCAGTAATGCCAAAAGAACCTGAAATGTACTGGAATGTAATTCTTTACACTCACACAGCCAGTGAACAAACTTTAAAAAATAAATTAAAACTTTTTTTTTTAAAGCAAGATAGTATACATAGACACACAAATGTATAGATTATATTAACACTGAGGGTGTGAGGACAGGAATGAAACATTTGTAAAGGAGAGGAGTTTTGGTAACACTGGACTGGAGAAATACTGGATTATCAGATAAAAAATACTGTAGAATTGAATTGTGGCGCCAGGGCAGCTTTGGCTAAGGACATGGAAGGACTCAGGAGTAAATTAATTTAGCGATTTCCACCCAGTAAGTGCCATAGTACAAACAAAAATCTGCTTAAAGGGCCAGTATACACTGAGGACTATGATTTACATTCAGTGGGCTCATTACACAGACCTGCCCCTGCATTAATATTTCAATAGAGCCGAGCGGTGGCGCACAACAAATGTTTACATTGCACACATCTCCTACTGCAGCGCATCACATCATTCTGGGAGACCGCAGACCGGCAATGTGTGCTGTATGTCTCAACAGCGTATAACCTACAGCACGTCTTAGCTATGATCTACATTCAGTGGGCTCATTACACAGACCTGCCCCTGCATTTATATTTCAATAGAGCCGAGCGGTGGTGCTGCGGTAGTGTGAGAAGAGGGCTGAGTGAGAGCAGGAAAAGAGTGCACAACAAATGTTTACATTGCACACATCTCCTACTGCAGCGCATCACATAATTCTTGGAGACCGCAGACCGGCAATGTGTGCTGTATGCCTCAGCAGCGTATCACCTACAGCATGTCTACTATGATTTACATTCAGTGGGCTCATTACACAGACCTGCCCCTGCATTAGTGTACAGCATGTGTAACCTCATCACCCACTTGCACAGCATTTCTCCGGTATATGGGATCTTGCAAGTCACCATGCTGTTCACTAATGTAGGGGCAGGTCTGTGAATGTAAATCATAGCTAAGACGTGCTGTAGGTGATACGCTGTTGAGGCATACAGCACACATTGCCGGTCTGCGGTCTCCAAGAATGATGTGATGCGCTACAGTAGGAGATGTGTGCAATGTAAACATTTGTTGTGTGCTCTTTTCCTGCTCTCACTCAGCCTTCTCACACTACCGCCGCACCACCGCTCGATGCTATTGAAATAATACAATAATAATAATAAAACATTTTTAAAAAGCTTTTACTCCTTCTGCTTGCCCGAAAAAAACCACATGCCCTGTGCCCAGAACTGACTTACCTCGCAGTCGCAGAAGCCGTTCTGGCGGGTAAAAGTATCAATAATGATATTGCATAAAAAAGTATCAATTTCAGGAGCAGAGCAGCAATTAGCCAATAATTTCAAAGTACTGTCTGCACTAAAAATGTGCCGGTTGTCCATTTGAAAGCACTGCACTGGCCAGAAAAAAAAAATCCTGTTGAAGAAAAAATTCTCTGTTTAACAGACCTGGCCGTTCTTTCTGCAGGCAGGCTCCACATTCTGTGATATCGCAGATCGCACTATGTTCTGCCTTGGGGACTTTGGCAAAAGGAAAATTGTGCTTTTTTCATTATCTTCTAAATTAAAAAGAACTTTCATAATTTAGCGATATTTATTTTTATTTAAAAAACTGAGATCCAAATTTTTTCCATATGTTTACCCTTTATTTTACCTTAGTTTAAACCTGGCTCAAAACAGCATCTTTTAATAATCATTATAATAATGCTGCCAATATTCTATGTGCTTTATTTGAAAATCAGCTATATATACAGTGGGGCAAAAAAGTATTTAGTCAGCCACCAATTGTGCATGTTCTCCCACTTACGAAGATGAGAGAGGCTTGTAATTTTCATCATAGGTATACCTCAACTATGAGAGACAAAATGTGGAAACAAATCCAGACAATCACATTGTCTGATTTGGAAAGAATTTATTTGCAAATTATGGTGGAAAATAAGTATTTGGTCAATATCAAAAGTTCATCTCAATACTTTGTTATATATCCTTTGTTGGCAATGACAGAGGTCAAACATTTTCTGTAAGTCTTCACAAGGTCGTCACACACTGTTGCTGGTATGTTGGCCCATTCCTGCATGCAGATCTCCTCTAGAGCAGTGATGTTTTGGGGCTGTCGCTGGGCAACACAGACTTTCAACTCCCTCCAAAGGTTTTCTATGGGGTTGAGATCTGGAGACTGGCTATGCCACTCCAGGACCTTGAAATGCTTCTTACGAAGCCACTCCTTCGTTTTCCCGGGCGGTGTGTTTGGGATCATTGTCATGCTGAAAGACCCAGCCACATTTCATCTTCAATGCCCTTGCTGATGGAAGGAGGTTTGCACTCAAAATCTCACGATACATGGCCCCATTCATTCTTTCATGTACACGGATCAGTCGTCCTGTTCCCTTTGCAGAGAAACAGCCCGAAAGCATGATGTTGCCACCCCCATGCTTCACAGTAGGTATGGTGTTCTTTGGTTGCAACTCAGCATTCTCTCTCCTCCAAACACGACGAGTTGTGTTTCTACCAAACAGTTCTACTTTGGTTTCATCTGACCATATGAAATTCTCCCAATCCGCTTCTGGATCATCCAAATGCTCTCTAGCATACTTCAGACGGGCCCAGACATGTACTGGCTTAAGCAGGGGGACACGTCTGGCACTGCAGGATCTGAGTCCCTGGCGGCGTAGTGTGTTACTGATGGTAGCCTTTGTTACGTTAATCCCAGCTCTCTGTAGGTCATTCACTAGGTCCCCCCGTGTGGTTCTGGGATGTTTGCTCACCGTTCTTGTGATCATTTTGACCCCAACGGGGTGAGATCATGCATGGAGCCCTAGATCGAGGGAGATTATCAGTGGTCTTGTATGTCTTCCATTTTCTAATTATTGCTCCCACAGTTGATTTCTTCACACCAAGCTGCCTGCCTATTGCAGATTCAGTCTTCCCAGCCTGGTGCCGGTCTACAATTTTGTTTCTGGTGTCCTTCGACAGCTCTTTGGTCTTCACCATAGTGGAGTTTGGAGTGTGACTGTTTGAGGTTGTGGACAGGTGTCTTTTATACTGATAATAAGTTCAAACAGGTTCCATTAATACAGGTAATGAGTGGAGGACAAAGGAGCCTCTTAAAGAAGAAGATACAGGTCTGTGAGAGCCAGAAATCTTGCTTGTTTGTAAGTGACCAAATACTTATTTTCCACCATAATATGCAAATAAATTCTTTCCAAATCAGACAATGTGATTGTCTGGATTTGTTTCCACATTTTGTCTCTCATAGTTGAGGTATACCTATGATGAAAATTACAGGCCTCTCTCATCTTCTTAAGTGGGAGAACTTGCACAATTGGTGGCTGACTAAATACTTTTTTGCCCCACTGTGTGTATGTGTGTGTGTGTATATATATATATATATATATATATATATATATATATATATATATATATATATATATATATATATATATATATATATAAAAAACCACACTTTATATTGCATAAGTTTCTATCATGGGTACATCCTATTTCACAAGTCTTTAAATTGAATATAAATTTTGATGCTAAAGTGCCCGGTTTTTAAAAATTTGATTAAAAACAGGGGCACTTTAATTCATCAAAATTTACTTTTCAATCTTGTTGGGAAAAAATACTTCCCTTTTAAACTTGACAGCCGATCCAGCTTCCTCCACCTGTCGCAAAGCCTCTTCCTGGGTCTAAAATGAGGAATCCGGCTTCCTCCAATCATGACGTTGAATCAGACACTGATTCCCCCGGGGGGAAGCCGTGATTGGAGGATGACCTATCCATCATTTCTGATGTCAGAAATGATTTGCGATGACTGGAGGAAGCTGGAGCTGCTGTCAAGTTTAAAAGGTAAGTATTTTTTCACAACAGGAGTAAAAAAGGAAATTTTGATGAATTAAAGTGCCCCTGTTTTTAATCGAAATTTTAAAAACCGGGCACTTTAGCATCAAAATTTACATTCACTTTAATTTATATTTTATTTTTTTGAAGGGAAAAATTAAATCTGCACACAAGTTCACTCACTTGATTTTCCAGATGGCTTGACTGTAAAGTATCTGCTAAACAGCTGACTTGCAATGCTTTTGTAAAACTGTGCTACCTATATTATATTCCATAATTTTATAAATAAATATATATATATATATATATATATATATATATATGTCAAGCGATCTGGAAAATCAAGTGAACTTGTGTGCAGATTTAATTTTTCCCTTCAAAAAAATAAAAAATAAAATTAGAGACTTGTGAAACAGGATGTACCCATGATAGAAACTTATGCAATATAAAGTGTGTTTTTTTTTTACAAATAGCTGCTTAACCCCTATTTAAAGTTCACTCAGATCTGAAACACATGCACTTGCTTGGTGTCAGTCTCAGAACCTAGATTTTCTGATGTGCACTTACTTGCCTGTGTACCATGTTAGTGCAGAAGAGGGAAATTGCCAATCAGTAGTTACCGACACTGAACCCAAATTTTTTCTTTTGTGATTCAGATAGAGCATGCAATTTAAAGCAACTTTCTAATTTCCTCCTATTATCAATTTGTATTCGTTCTCTTGCTATCTTTATTTGAAAAAGAAGGCATCTAATGTTTTTTTGGTTCAGTTTGTTATTGGTGGATGAATTTATCCACCAATCAGCAAGAACAACCCAGTTTGTTCACCAAAAAATGGGCCGGCATCTAAACTTTTGTTATTGTTTAAAAAGATAGATAATCCCTTTATTACCCATTCTACTGTCTACTTGCTTCATTTAAAGGGACAGTCATGTGATTTTTTTTTTCATGATTTAAATAGGGCATGCAATTTTAAATAGCTTTCAAATTTACTTTTATTACCAATTTTGCTTTGTTCTTTTGGTATTCTTAGTTGAAAGCTAAACCTATGAGGTTCATATGCTAATTTCTTACACCTTTAAATTTAGAAGTAATAGCCAAAGGGAGTGGCAGTGTTACAGATAATTTTACAAGCTATGGAGCAGATTTCAAAGGAACAAGATCTTCCTGTCTATAAATCAGTCCAGATTGGAATGCATAGAAAGAACTGTTTGCAGAAAAATGCAAGTGAAGTCTGTGTTGTGTGATTATTTTATTAGGTTTATAATGCTGTTTAGCAAATGTTTTTGTTCATTTAACTTAGTTGAATTATATATTCTGCGTTGTGTGATTATTTTATTAGGTTTATAATGCTGTTTAGCATTTAAAGTCTTCATTTCAAAGCTTTAAAAATAATGTATTAGGTGTTACTTATGACAATTTTGAGAGGGGCTTGGAACCTAACTCCCTCACTTCCCTTTGACTTACATTATAAACTGGGTTTCAATTTACAACGGTTTCGATTTACAACCATTCCTTGTGGAACCTAACCCTGGCGTAAACTGAGGGCTACCTGTATATATAAACATATAAAAACCTCACCTTACACATCCTTCTCATAGAATAAGCTTTTGAATTTTCAGATTCATTTTAAAATTTGATTCTGAGGTTCAAACAGATGTCCTGATAAATTAAAAATTAATAAACTGCTTGTAAAATTATCTGTAACACTGCCACTCCCTTTGGCTATTACTTCTAAATTTAAATTGTGCTCACAGTTCATGGTCAAAAAGCAGGTGAACTTTTTGGTGTACACAAACATGCTAGAGATAAATTCTCTACACTGCAGGAAAAAATCAATACTGAGAATGGGAGAGAGGAAGAAGGAGGAAGAGGGAGGTCCTAGAGTGGAGAGGGGGAATAGATGGTAGGGAAAAATAACTCTTGGAGGGGGCAGGTGGGGTAAATGAGGGGGGCAGCTACACTACAGAATTTCTTGTATGTATGTAATAAAGAGATACATGGATAGAAAACTGGGTACTGCCAGGAATTTCAGATGTGTGGTGCGCAGTTGCCAATTACCAAAAAGCAATTGCAAAGCCGTGCATGTCTCCTATTTCTGAACACATGGGATCCCAGAGAAGCCTTTACAACCATTTCTGTTATGACTGCACAAGTGGTATGTAAATAATTTCAGTGAGGACCCCAAATATTGTGAAAAAGTTAACAATTTTTTTTAATATAATCACATTTTGCAGTGAAAAAGTAGCATCAAATATCCCAAAATGGGCCTAGATCAATACCTTGGGTTCTCTACTAAGAAAAAAAATATTGTTTTGCTAGGTTAAATAAAAACACCTTTGGCTCCATTTCTGTTTAAATGGAGTGATGGTAAAAATGTTAAAAATTATCTAGTATTATAGGCAAGTTTTGAAATGCCCAGTCCTTAAAGCGACATTAAACCCAAACTTTTTCTTTCATGATTTAGATAAAGTATACAATTGTATTTTTTTTTCTAATTAACTTCTATTATCAATTTTGATTTATTTTCTTGGTATCCTTTGTTAAAGGAGCAGCTATGCACTACTAAGAACTAGCTGAACACATTGGTAAGCCAATCACAAGAGGCATATATGTGCAGACACCAATCAGCAGCTAGCTCCCATCACCTAAGCCCATTCAGATATGCTTTTTTAACAAAGGATATCAAGAGAATGAAGCAAATTCGATTAAAAAAAAATAATTAAATTGGAAAGTTGTTTAAAAATGTATGCTTTAGATCAGTGGTTCTCAACCAAAGTGACCTCAAGGCCCGGTAAATTTTAGCTGGACATGTCCAGGGCCCGGTAGAATCTGGGCCAAGGGACTAACAAGTAGGGGGCCCCACAAATGGCATCTCCATGGCTCCTGGTGCATTTCTTAAGCTGGAGTTTTCAGTTGCCATATCAGTAACTAAGCAGTTAAGTGGGTTTAGTGGGGGCCCTGGAGTGTGGGGGGTCCTGCTGGGGGTCTGTCGCTGTGAGGGCCATGGAGTGCGAGGTCTGGCCCTGGAGGTTGGGGGCTTTTTCTCTGGCCCTTATTGTTGGGGGTCCTGGCTCTGGAGGTTGATGTGCCTGTTGGGGTTAGGGCAGGGAGGCTACCATGTTCATTTGCATACATTTGAATACATTTGGGTCAGTGTGAGACAGTTTTCCTGGGGCCTTGATTGGTCTCAGTCTGCCCCTGGTTTGCAGCAGGGTAAGAGTGTGCAGTGGGGGCATGACAGGTCAGGGCCCACCAGCAGGGCTATCACGGCCCGGTACTGGGCCACGGCCCGGCTGTTGAGAAACCAGGCTTTAGATAAATCATGAAAGAAAAAAGTTTGGGTTTCATGTCCCTTTAAGGGGTTAAATACATTTTTGGGATTGCAACCATGAAGAACAAATATTTACACAAAGCAAAGGGTATTGGCGCACATACACTTGCAAATAAACAAAACATGTTGACTGGTCCTAATGCTACAATACTTTGCTTTTTTTTAAATACAAATCCACAACGTTTGGTTTAGCACACCTTACAAAAAGAGTTTAAATACATCTTTGGGAGTGCAGCCTATGAGACCAAATAATTACACAAAACAGAAGGTATTGACACATTCACTTGCAAATAAACAACAGGGGCCCGATCCGATATGCAGCGTCACCCGCAAAAGCCGGCGACGCCAAATTTTGCACTAGTTTAGTATCCTATATACGGCGTAACATAGAAGTTACGCTCGTATATTTCACCCTTCGGCCGTAGTTTTTTTGCCCATAGACTGACATAGAAAACACACTCAGTTTGGTATCCAATATACAGCGTAAGGACTTACGCGCGCAGAATTCAGAAAATCTACTAAATTCTCATCTCGCCACAAATTGCAGGCGCAGCAACCCTTGCACTGACTAAAAACCAACGTAACTCCCTGAAGGCCTAACAAACGCATACGCAATCACATACATATCAGCAGCAAACCTCAAACAGTTAAACCTCTTCTAAGCATTCTTAATTCCTGCCCCTGCAAGTGTGTCAATCCAATCACAAACAGCACAACCTCTCACCTACAGCCTTAAAACACCTGGCAATGCACACCCTCATTAGCCACCATGTTTCCCCTGCATTTTCTGCAACAAGTACACAGACAGCATCGTGGGGCACAAGGGGTGCTGGAAGCCCTACAAGCCCCTGTTGTGGAGGATGTACCTGCTGCTGAGGTCCCTGGTCATGGTGCTGTAGCCGTCCCTGCTCCTGCTGCTGCTGTCCCTGCTCCTCCTGCTGTTGTCCCTGGTGCTGCCCCTGCTGCTGTTGCTGCAGCTGGTCATAGGCCAGCAGGGCCTATAAGACGTCGGCATCAGCAGAGGGGAAGAGCAAGGGCACCAAGGATACACAGGGTTAGGGTCACCCTGTTTGGGTTTGGGATGACAGAAAGGGAGGTCAGGGAAAAGTATTGCTTGACTTCTGCAAGCCTCATTGACCTATATGAGGTCTTGAAGGATGATATTGACCCTCAAGCGAATAGGAACCGAGCTCTGACTGGTATGCAGAAGCTGTTGTGTGTTGTACACTTCCTGGCATCCGGGTCATTCCAGTCAACAGAGGGCCTTGTGTCTGGCCTAGCGCAGTCCACCTTCTCCAGGATTCTAGGGGAGGTTTTGACTGCTCTAGATAACCAGACACAGCGATACATTCATTTGCCACGTACCCCCAGGAATGGAACCGTCTTAAACAAGTCTTCTATAGACTGGGGGGTATTCCCAATGTCATGGGGGCAATTGATTGCACACATGTGTGTATCGTCGGCCCACATGAGGAGCCAATCCTCTATATTAACAGGAAAGGGTTTTACTCCTTGAATTGCCAGGTGTTCTGCGCTACCACTCTGAAATTCACACATGTGTATGCAAGCTTTCCAGGTAGTGCACATGATTCCTACATCCTGCGCCAGACCTCCTTATTCCAGCTTTTCGAATCTGGCACACTCTCAGGAGGATGGCTGCTTGGTGAGTACCTTCATTCTGTCTGTATATTTCTACTAAAGGGACACTAAACACAAAATAATTATCTCATGTTTCAGATAGAGAATACAATGTTAAATAACATTACAATTTACTTATATTATCTCATTTGATTTATTCTTTAGATATCCTTTGTTTAAGAAATAGCAATGCACATAGATGAGCCAATCATATGAGGCATCTATGTGCAGCCACCAATCAGCAGCTAATGAGCATATCTAATATGCTTGTCAGCAAATAGTATCAAGAGAATGGAGAAAATTACATAATAGAAGTAAATTATAAAGTTGAATAAAATTGCAGGTTCTTTTTAACTCATGAAAGAAGAAATGTGTGTTGCATGTCCCTTTAAAGGGACAGTATACTATAAATAGTTTTTCACTTAAAGGACATTTTCTTAAAGGGACAGTCTACACCAGAATTTTTATTGTTTTAAAAGATAGATAATCCCTTTATTACCCATTCCCCAGTTTTGCATAACCACCACAGTTATAATAATATACTTTTAACCTCTGTGATTATCTTGTATCTAAGCCTCTGCAAACTGCCCCTTTTTTCAGTTCTTTTGACAGACTTGCAGTTTAGCCAATCAGTGCCTGCTCCCAGATAACTTCACGTGCACGAGCACAGTGTTATCTATATGAATTACGTGAACTAACACCCTCTAGTGGTGAAAAACTGTTAAAATGCATTCTGAAAAGTGGTGGCCTTCAAGGTCTAAGAAATTAGCATATGAACCTCCTAGGTTAAGCTTGCAACTATGAATACCAAGAGAACAAAGCAAAGTTGGTGATAAAAGTAAATTGGAAAATTGTTTAAAATTACATGCTCTATCTAAATCATGAAAGTTTATTTTGGCCTAGACTGTCCCTTTAAAATGGAATGCTCTATCTGAATCATAAAAGAAAAAATTTGGGTTCAGTGTCTCTTTAACTTTGTTTGGATTCGTATAAAAGTAGATAGCTTACAATGCACCAATTTAATGTTTTTGAAAAAAATATCTTTTAAATGAAATCCATTTTATGTCCCTTTAAGCACATGATGAACCTGTAGTAATCAGAATACATATGTTACATGACAGGTGACGCAGGGTACGGCTGCAGACCATGGCTGTTAACCCCCTTGGTGCACCCCCTAGCCACAACTCAGGTACCAGGAGGCCCACATACGGACCAGAAATGTCATCGAAAGGAGCTTTGGCCTGCTCAAAACCAGATTCAGGTGTCTGGATTTGACAGACGGAGCTTTACAGTATAACCCCAACAAAGTGTGTTCCATTGTCAATGCATGTTGTATTCTACACAACATTGCTGTGGATACACGTATATTGGGGGACATGGAACCAGAAGAACAGCAGCTGGTTCCTGTACCTGAGGATGTGGACAGGGGGACAATGAGGGCAAATGAAGTGAGGGACTTTGTGATCCCCGAATACTTCACCTGTAAGTTACTTGTTCATAAGTACAGTAAACCGTAACATTCACATGTATTATGATGTTTGACTGTACCTCACCAACCATTGCATGTGTATATATCATGTCTTGCAGAATTACATACTGCGGATTTCCACTGCATGTAAGTGAAACTACTACATCCCACCCCCCTTCCCTTAACCACCCTAATTACTGTAAATTTCACATTTGTTTAATTCATGTTTAGGTCACTATGATTTATTGACTATCATTAATAAGAATCAAAATGGATGTTTATACCTTATGTTCACACCTTCTGTAAATACATTATTATTTAGATATACCCATGTGTCAATTTATATTGGATGTGAGAAACCTTGATTTACATCTTATAAGTGAATATTGCTATATGTACCCTACATACACAACAATGTGATGTGGTTTAAAGAACATGAATATGTCATAAACATGGTAATATGACCTTTTTTGGGCCATTTCCACACAGGTCTTATATGTTTTAACAATATTACTGTACTAAAACACACCTCACATGGATGTGGATGACAAGTATATGGTAAATAACAGAGGACAAGATTTATGGTCAACTATAAGAATATTTATTTCTTGTTTGGCTTCTTGTATGAGGGAGCTGAGGTGGCTGTAGTGGATTTCCTTGTTCTCCTGGTTTGAGAGGATTGTTCTGTTTCTGCTGGTGTGCTGGCCACAGATGATAGGCTGGAGGCAGTGTCCTACTGGTGTGTAAAGTGCTCAACCAACACACCCAAGAGTTGATTTTGTTCCCGCCATCTATTGTCCATCTGCATCTGCATATCAGACTGAATTCTCATCATCTACGACTGGTTTTGTACAATTCCATTTAATGATGCTGCAATGTCCCTCTGCAGCTCTATGCTACGCTTGAGTAACCTCTCTTGGCTCCTGTGAAACCTCTGTTGGCCTCTTTGAATGCTCTCGCAGCTTGTTATGAGCCTCCTCTGTAGTGAAATGTATTCCACACCCAGGGGAGAATACAGAGCATCCACAGGCTCTTCAGCAGCAGGGCTTCTAGGTGCTTGATGTGCAGGTCCAGCTGATGGTGCTGGTGGGACATCCTCGGCTGCATCTGCTGGTGCAACATCCTCAGCTGCATCTGCTGGTGCGACATCCTCAGCTGCATCTGCTGGTGCTTCAGTAATTCACCTATATGCTCATGTCATAATTGCCTAAGTTCTTTGCCTTATCCTTTGTATAGCTGTGTCTTTTCACACTTACATAACTCCTCCCCAACAAGCAGTTTAAATTTCCCTCCTACTCATACCAAATTGCTTGATTGTTGAATCCAGCTTCTCACCCTCTAACCTGCTTGCAACCTTTGAGACAGACGCTGCTCACCTCTCTACCAAACACAGGACCGGAACCGGCAAGCGGTGACGTCACACGCCATCGCACACGCTGCAATTCCCCCAAACTCTGCAGGGGAACTTTACTCTGTCCGGACAGACCTCACCCATTACTATTACTAGTAAGTCTCAAAAGCGCTTCCTTCATACTCATACCGCAGTAACTTACGAATATTCAGCAATTACTCCTGACATGTCTCAGAATCTTAGTTAGGTTGCCTTCATATTTAAACGCTCTATTCTACCTATATTCATATTTGTTCAGTTTCAATACCTAACTGCTGCCTAAATCTCATTAGCTCTATTTGTTGCCTTTAGTTGTACACCATGTCTGCTGCCACCTATGATTAGATATGGTATGTTTATAACTTTAACTTGCAATTGCTTGTTGTTTTATGTGGGAACCAGTTTGTCAATACTGAGTGGGGCTATATGCTCTGAGGTCTCAGCCATTGTCACACCTATCCTTATAATAAAAGTGAACTGTATCTAATGATTCTGAACCTTGCTGCCTTCCCTCACTTACACAGAATCACTGATACTTTCACAACACTCCTAAGCCTGCAGTTGTGGTCCTAAAAATTCCCTCTCTCCTTTACAGGGGTGAGATTATCTTCCACAGGCTGACAGCTCATCTGCAGATGTTGGAGCTCTCCCAAGGGAAGAGGATGCTGGAGCTCTCCCAAGGGAAGAGGATGGTGGAGCTCTCCCAAGGGAAGAGGATGGTGGAGCTCTAAGGGTGGATTGGTAGTCCCATTGATGAGCAGTGTGTGACCACTCAGCCTGTCCAGTTTGCACTTCTTGGGACATACCTTGTGTATATAATCCATGACTGCCCTGATATTGTGTTGTGGGGGGGGGGGGTAAAGACATGTACCCTTTGTGGCTGACTTGGCTCCCCCTCAAAGCCAAAAGAAGAGTATTCCTCTGGTCAGGGGTCATATGCCAATGGTGGTGGCATCACTTCCGGGTCCTCTACTGATGCCATCCAACCCTGCTCATGCCTGGGAGCATAATGTTCAAGTTGTTGCCTGAAGACTGCATGCCTGTGACTGGTGGTGGTGGTTGTGGTGGCTGCATGCCTGTTACTGGTGGTGGTGGTGGAGGTGGCGGCATGCCTGTTTGCAGCCTGGTGACAGGAGGTTCTGTGGAGGAGTCAAATCATGAGAGGGATTAGTACAGTCATATATATGTCCATGTGGGCATACAATGTACATTGATACATGCTAGGGCCTATACTCATTCTCATGTCAAACTATAACATGCATGTGCACAATGTGATTTGTGATATGAGGGATTTTAATCTGCACAGTATACAGGTATGTGTTTCATACAATAGTTATGTGTACATGTCAATGATGGAGAAAATGTGTTCTTTAAGTGACACTATGGTCACACAATTTACTTTAGCCTAATGTAGGCACATAACCTGCTTTCTGAGCTAAAAGTATTGTGATGGCTATAGTGTCCATTTACTGAAAACTCTACATGTGGCTTGTCGCCTGTGTTACTCTGAGACATGTTAGTATTGCACTATTCCACCTCATATCATGAATTGCATTGTGTTAAGTAGCATTAATGTCAAATATAATTGTAGATGTTTTTGTTAGTAGGCCAAATACCATGGCCTGATACATGATTGTGTACATGAATGTGTGACATTAAAGGATGTTATATCTCAAATACATATCATACTGCCAGGTGTTGAATTCTGCTTCCAAGGGTGGACCACCGCCTATTCCCCTCTGGTGCATGGCTTCCTGCCCCATCTTCTCTTTCACCCGCCTCTTACAGTCATTCTATCTTTTTTTAAGGCCACTCCTTTGCGGGGCCACACTGTTGACGGCATCCTTTACCGCCAACCATGCTGTTTTCCGTCTTCTGGCAACACCTTTGCCCTACTCCTGGCCAAAGAGGGCACTGTAATTGTCCATGATGGCCTGGACTAGGGCAACATTCTCAGAGAATGAGAAATGAGGACCTCTCATCCTCTGTGGACACCTGGCTTCCTCCCTGCGATGTCCCTGGTGTGGGTTCCTCCCTATCCTCTCCCTCCTCCCCCCTTCTGTCCCCATGTGCACCCTCTGTCCCTCTCCTTGATGTGCCTGGTCTCTTGGGCATCTCCCCTCCTATCATCCCTTCTAGCTCTCCCTCTCCCCACTCCACTTACTCCCTG
Organism: Bombina bombina; assembly: GCF_027579735.1. Lineage (NCBI taxonomy): Eukaryota > Metazoa > Chordata > Amphibia > Anura > Bombinatoridae > Bombina > Bombina bombina. The sequence continues at coordinate 755,577,245 of NC_069504.1, forward strand.
ACGGGGACTCCGCTGCTCCTCCTGTCCGCTACAATACTCCTCTCCCCTCCTCCCCTCCGCCCTACCTCTCCCTACCATCCTCACAGTACACACACTCACACACTCACACTCACTCCCAGTTCAATCACACACAATCACAGCCAAACACTCAGCCTATCACACTGTAAAATTTAAATAAAATGTGTGAGGTGTTAGAAAAAAAAAGTGTTGTGTATTTTGTATATGTATGTATGCAATATGTGTGCAATATGTAAAAGATGTGTAAGTGTACAAGCTTACCCAACCAACAATGCGACCTAACTAACTCCTCTGTTTGCGCCTCTCTCTCTACTCTAACTAATTCTTAACTCCACTGTAGTGTGCTGTAGCTCAACGAACCATTCAAACACACTGAAGAAAATGGCGGCTGCACATGGGTTTATATATGAATTTTGAATAGCGTAATTACGTTGCACATTTGTAGATGAAGTCGCGGGTAATTTTTACGAGTGTTAGCCTAATTTGCATAAAACTACACTTTATTGAGACTTTACGTGCACAAAATACTGGCGTAAGTACTTGCGACGACTAAAATGTGTATTTGCGCACTTTTCGGAACAACGCCAGTTTGTCCTACTTACGCCACTTTAGCATCTGACGACGCCGTATATGTAATACCCCGATGTGTGAGGTGAAATTACGGGCGGCGCAGGTTCCCTCGCTTGCGCCGAAAACTACGCCGTATATCGGATCTCGCCCCACATTTTTAAATGCTGTAAAAAGACAACTATGTTTTTATATTAAAATTGGGATCTGTGTCACATAATATGGTCATATTCTCCTTAGCCAGTCACCAGTTTACAAGGTGTCCCAACACTACACTACAATGCCTTTATGGGCTGAATAATTTCTGCTTTTTTTCTTTATATCCAAATGAGGCTCCCTAACTTTATACACATTTTCAATATACTGTCATGAGAACACCTGAGCTTGGGTTGGGTGCTTTAAACCAATGGAAGATGGTCAGTCTTTTCTTTTTTTTTAATACAAATCAACAAACCCCTTCCCGCCCTTAGGACACTCTATGCCGTCCTAACTGCACTGGGCTTTAACATCCTTAGGATAGCATAGAACGCCCTAGCCTTTTGGCTGTACTGAAGCCAAAGGCGCTTCCCGAATGGTAATGCGTGCTAGAGGACATGCCTAGCGTCATAGGCACTCCCCCCTGACATGATCCCATCATTGAAATCACGCAATGGCATGAACGATCATGTGATTTCACTTTTCTTCTATAAGGTACGACGAGTCCACGGATTCATCCTTTACTTGTGGGATATTATCCTCCTGCTAACAGGAAGTGGCAAAGAGCACCACAGCAGAGCTGTCTATATAGCTCCTCCCTTAACTCAACCCCCCAGTCATTCTCTTTGCCTACTCTAAGTACTAGGAAGGGTAAAGTGAAAGAGGTGATAAAATGTTAGTTTCTATTTTCTTCAAGCAAGAGTTTTTTTATTTTAAATGGTACCGGTGTGTACTATTTACTCTCAGGCAGCAAGTGGCTGAAAACTTCTGCCTGGAGGATGATGATCTTAGCATTTGTCACTAAGATCCAGTGCAGTTCCCACAGAGGCTGAGGGGTACAAGAAACTTCAGTGTGAGGAACGTTTTTCATGCTATAAGCAGTGAGGTATGTTAAGTCATTTCTCTTGTAAGGTGTATCCAGTCCACGGATCATCCATTACTTGTGGGATATTCTCATTCCCAACAGGAAGTTGCAAGAGGAAACCCACAGCAGAGCTGCAATATAGCTCCTCCCCTAACTGTCATACCCATTCTCTTGCAACTCTCAACAAGCAAGGAGGTCGTAAGAGAGAGTGGTTAAATATAGCTAGTTTATTTTCTTCAATCAAAAGTTTGTTATTTTTAAATAGTACCGGAGTTGTGCTATTTTATCTCAGGCAGTAAATAGAAGAAGAATCTGCCTGAGGTTTCTATGATCTTAGCAGGTTGTAACTAATATCCATTGCTGTTCTCACATATGTCTGAGGGGATTACACAGATGAGGTAAAACTTCAGCGAGAGAATGGCGTGCAGTTTATTCTGCTATCAGGTATGTGCAGTTATAATTTTTTCTAGAGATGGAAAACACTAGAAAATGCTGCTGATACCGGATTAATGTAAGTTAAGCCTGAATACAGTGATTTAATAACGACTGGTATCATGCTTACTCTCAGGGGTAAAAATTATAAAATTGCAATATAAAACGTTTGCTGGCATGTTTAATCGTTTTTATATATGCTTTGGTGATAAAACTTTATTGGGGCCTAGTTTTTTCCACATGGCTGGTTTAAATTTTGCCTAGAAACAGTTTCCTGGGTCTTTCCACTGTTGTAATATGAGTGGGAGGGGCCTATTTTAACGTTTTTTTGTGCAGTTAAAATGACAAACTAAGACATCCAGATTCCCTCAAAGGCCCTCTGAATGCTATAGGACATCTCTAAAGGGCCCAAAGGCTTTCCAAAGTCGTTTATTGGGGAAGGTAGGGCTACAGCTTGCTGTGGCAGTTGGTTGTGACTGTTAAAAAACGTCTATTTAGTTTTTTTGATCCGTTTTTTGAACTAAGGGGTTAATCATCCATTTGCAAGTGGGTGCAATGCTCTGCTAGTCTATTACATACACTGTAAAAATTTTGTTTGATTTACTGCATTTTTTCACTGTTTTTCACTGTTTTTCAAATTCTGACAAAATTTGTTTCTCTTAAAGGCACAGTACCGTTTTTTATATTTGCTTGTTAACTTGATTTAAAGTGTTTTCCAAGCTTGCTAGTCTCATTGCTAGTCTGTATAAACATGTCTGACATAGAAGAAACTCCTTGTTCATTATGTTTAAAAGCCATAGTGGAACCCCCTCTTAGAATGTGTACCAAATGTACTGATTTCACTTTAGGCAATAAAGATAATTTTCTGTCTTTTAAAAAATTTTATCGCCAGAGGAATCTGACGAGGGGGAAGTTATGCCAACTAACTTTCCCCACGTGTCAGACCCTTTGACTCCTGCTTAAGGGACTCACGCTCAAATGGCGCCAAGTACATCTAGGGCGCCCATAGCGTTTACTTTACAAGACATGGCAGCAGTCATGGATAATACACTGTCAGCGGTATTAGCCAGACTACCTGAACTTAGAGGTAAGCGAGATAGCTCTGGGGTGAGACAAAATGCAGAGCATACTGACGCTTTAAGAACCATGTCTGATACTGCCTCACAATATGCAGAAGCTGAGGAAAGAGAGCTTCAGTCAGTGGGTGATGTTAATGACTCAGGAAGATACCTGATTCTAATATTTCTACATTTAAATTTAAGCTTGTACACCTCCGCATGTTGCTTAGGGAGGTTTTAGCTGCTCTGAATGACTGTGATTCCATTGCAGTGCCAGAGAAATTGTGTAGACTGGATAAATACTTGCAGTGCCGGTGTGTACTGATGTTTTTCCAATACCTAAAAGGTTTACAAAAATTATTAATAAGGAATGGGATAGACCAGGTGTGCCATTCTCTTCCCCTCCTATTTTTAGAAAAATGTTTCCAATAGACGCCACCACACGGGACTTATGGCAGACAGTCCCTAAGGTGGAGGGAGCAGTTTCTACTCTAGAAAAGCGTACTACTATCCCTGTCGAGGACAGTTGTGCTTTTTTAGATCCAATGGATAAAATATTAGAAGGTTACCTTAAGAAAATATTTATTCAACAAGGTTTTATCCTGCAGCCCCTTGCATGCATTGCCCCTGTCACTGCTGCTGCGGCGTACTGGTTTGAGTCTCTGGAAGAGGCTTTACAGGTAGCGACTCCATTGGATGACATACTTGGCAAACTTAGAGCACTTAAGCTAGCCAATTCTTTTATTTCTGATGCCATTGTTCATTTGACTAAACTAACGGCTAAGAATTCTGGTTTTGCTATACAGGCGCGCAGAGCGATATGGCTTAAATCATGGTCAGCTGACGTGACTTCAAAATCTAAGCTACTTAACATTTCCTTCAAGGGGCAGACCCTATTCGGGCCTGGTTTGAAGGAGATTATTGCTGATATCACTGGAGGAAAAGGTCATGCCCTTCCTCAGGACAGGTCCAAATCTAGGGCCAAACAGTCTAATTTTCGTGCCTTTCAAAACTTCAAGGCAGGTGCGGCATCAACTTCCTCTAATAATAAACAAGAGGGAACTTTTGCTCAATCTAAGACGGTCTGGAGACCAAACCAGACCTGGAAAAAAGGTAAGCAGGTCAAAAAAGCCTGCTTCTGCCTCTAAGACAGCATGAAGGAACGGCCCCCTATCCGGTAACGGATCTAGTAGGGGGCAGACTTTCACTCTTCGCCCAGGCGTGGGCAAGAGATGTTCAGGATCCCTGGGCGTTGGAAATTATATCCCAGGGATATCTTCTGGACTTCAAAGCTTCCCCCCCAAAAGGGAGATTTCACCTTTCACAATTATCTGCACACCAGATAAAGAGAGAGGTATTCTTACACTGTGTACGAGACCTCCTAGTTATGGGAGTGAACAGGAACAGGGTTTTTATTCAAATCTGTTTGTGGTTCTCAAAAAAGAGGGAACCTTCAGACCAATTTTGGATCTAAAGATTTTAAACAAATTCCTCAAAGTTCCGTCGTTCAAGATGGAAACTATTCGTACCATCCTACCACTGATCCAGGAGGGTCAATATATAACTACAGTGGATCTAAAGGATGCTTATCTTCACATTCCGATACACAAAGATCATCATCGGTTTCTCAGGTTTGCCTTTCAAGACAGGCATTACCAGTTGTAGCTCTTCCCTTTGGATTAGCTACAGCCCCAATAATCTTTACAAAGGTTCTAGGGTCGCTTATGGCGGTCCTAAGGCCGCGGGGCATAGCAGTAGCCCCTTATTTAGACGACATCCTGATACAGGCGTCAAACTTCCAAATTGCCAAGTCTCATACGGACGTAGTACTGGCATTTCTGAGGTTGCATGGGTGGAAAGTGAACGAGGAAAAGAGTTCTCTATCCCCACTCACAAGAGTTTCCTTTCTAGGGACTCTGACAGATTCTATAGAAATGAAAATTCACCTGACGGAGTCCAGGTTATCAAAGCTTCTAAATTCCTACCGGGTTCTTCATTCCATTCCGCGCCCTTCGGTGGCTCAGTGTATGGAAGTAATCGGCTTAATGGTAGCGGCAATGGACATAGTGCCATTTGCACGCTTACATCTCAGACCGCTACAACTATGCATGCTTAGTCAGTGGAGCGGGGATTACACAGATTTGTCCCCTCAACTGAATCTGGACCAAGAGACCAGGGATTCTTTTCCCTGGTAGCTATCTCGGGTCCATCTGTCCAAAGGTATGATCTTTCGCAGGCCAGATTGGACAATTGTAACAACAAATGCCAGCCTTCTAGGTTGGGGTGCAGTCTGGAACTCCCTGAAGGCTCAGGGATCGTGGACTCAGGAGGAGTCTCTCCTTCCAATAAATATTCTGGAAGTAAGAGCGATATTCAAGGCTCTTCAGGCTTGGCCTCAGTTAGCAACTCTGAGGTACATCAGATTTCAGTCGGACAACATCACGACTGTAGCTTTAATCAACCATCAAGGGGGAACAAGAAGTTCCCTAGAGGTGTTAGAAGTTTCAAAAATAATTCACTGGGCAGAGATTCACTCTTGCCACCTATCAGCTATCCATATCCCAGGTGTAGAGCACTGGGAGGCGGATTTTCTAAGTCGTCAGACTTTTCATCCGGGAGAGTGGGAACTCCATTCGGAGGTATTTGCACAACTGATTCATCGTTGGGACAAACCAAAACTGGATCTCATGGCGTCTCGCCAGAACGCCAAGCTTCCGTGTTACGGATCCAGGTCCAGGGATCCCAAGGCGACACTGATAGTTGGTTTTTCAACTTGGCTTATGTGTTTCCACCGTTTCCTCTCCTCCCTCGACTGATTGCCAAGATCAAGCAGGAGAGAGCATCGGTGATTCTGATAGCACCTGCGTGGCCACGCAGGACCTGGTATGCATATCTAGTGGACATGTCATCCTTTCCACCATGGTCTCTGCCTCTGAGACAGGACCTTCTACTTCAGGGTCCTTCCAACCATCCAAATCTAATTTCTCTGCGGCTGACTGCCTAGAGATTGAACGCTTGATTTTATCAAAGCGTGGCTTCTCTGAGTCAGTTATTGATACCTTAATACGGGCACGAAAGCCTGTCACCAGGAAAATTTACCATAAGGTATGGCGTAGATATCTTTATTGGTGTGAATCCAAGGGTTACTCATGGAGTAAGGTCAGGATTCCTAGGATATTATCTTTTCTCCAAGAAGGTTTGGAAAAAGGATTGTCAGCTAGTTAAGCGTCTGGCAGATGTTCCATACGTTGAGGCATTTTGTCAGGCTTTAGTTAGAATCAAGCCTGTGTTTAAACCGGTTGCTCCACCATGGAGCTTAAACTTGGTTCTTAAGGTTCTTCAAGAAGTTCCGTTTGAACCTCTTCATTCCATAGATATCAAACTTTTATCTTGGAAAGTCCTTTTTTTTTGGTAGCTATTTCCTCGGCTCGTAGAGTCTCCGAGTTATCTGCCTTACAATGTGATTCTCCTTATCTGATTTTCCATTCGGATAAGGTAGTCCTGCGTACCAAACCTGGGTTTTTACCTAAGGTGGTATCTAACAAGAATATCAATCAAGAGATTGTTGTTCCATCCTTGTGTTTCACAATCTGGACGTGGTCTGTGCTTTAAAGTTTTTACTTACAAGCTACTAAAGATTTTCGTCAAACATCTGCTTGGTTTGTTGTCTTCTCTGGACAGAGGAGAGATCAAAAGGCTTCGGCAACCTCTCCTTCTTTTTGGCTAAGAAGCTTAATCCGCTTAGCCTATGAGACTGCTGGACAGCAGCCTCCTGAAAGGATTACAGCTCATTCCACTAGAGCTGTGGCTTCCATTTGGGCCTTTAAAAATGAGGCTTCTTTTGAACAGGTTTGCAAGGCGGCGACTTGGTCTTCGCTTCATACTTTTTCAAAATTTTGCAAATTTGATACTTTTGCTTCTTCGGAGGCTATATTTGGGAGAAAGGTTTTACAGGCAGTGTTTCCTTCCATTTAAGTTCCTGCCTTGTCCCTCCCTTCATCCGTGTACTTTAGCTTTGGTATCGGTATCCCACAAGTAATGGATGATCCGTGGACTGGATACACCTTACAAGAGAAAACACAATTTATGCTTACCTGATAAATTTATTTCTCTTGTGGTGTATCCAGTCCATGGCCCGCCCTGTCATTTTAAGGCAGGTAATTTTTAAATTTAAAGGGACAGTATACTGTAAAATAGTTTTCCCTTAATGTGTTTACAATTGCTTTTTTTACCAACTGCAGAGTAAAAAAATGTATGAAAATTAGCTTTTTAAGGTTTATTTGTGAATATTACAGCTCTGGTTTTGTGTTTTGAAGCCACAACCTTATAAAATGGGTTGAGCTTGTAGGTATAATCCGATCTCATTACTGTATCACATTGTGCAAATATACCTGCTTCTTTATCTTATATCTGTCCTTAAAACAATCACCAGTACTTGGAGAGAACAATGGAAAATCAACATTTTATTACCTTATCTCTGCTATATCCTACTGGGAGTATAATTTCTTCTGCTGGCTGTGTTTACAAAGCTTATCTATAGCTGGGACCTGCGGCCACAAACTTTCAGAATAGGATGGGGATACCACATGCTAAATCAACTATTTCAAATGCCAATATAAGGGTAAAGGATCTACTTGTAAACAATTTAATACACTCCAGCAGGTAAAGTGGATTATTGGTAAAAAATTAAAGGGTAGAAAATTTTTGAGTAAACTGTCCCTTTAAACTACAGTAACCACTGCACCCTATGGTTCCTCCTTTCTCGGCTTGTTTTCGGTCGAATGACTGGCTATGACAGTTAGGGGAGGAGCTATATTACAGCTCTGCTGTGGGTGTCGTCTTGCAACTTCCTGTTGGGAATGAGAATATCCCACAAGTAATGGATGATCCGTGGACTGGATACACCACAAGAGAAATAAATTTATCAGGTAAGCATAAATTGTGTTTTTTCCCCATGAGGGTAATCAGTAATCCTAAGAGATATAGAAGGGTATTACTAGGCTTGCATAAGGGGCTGATAAAAAATGGTTGACACTGAGTTTGGAATGTTTGTGGGCAAACGTTTTGTGAACTGGGAGTGCTGTTAACGTTTTTTGGGCAATAACGTTTTTTGGAGACTTTATTGAGGGTACACTTTGGCTTCTTTTTGGGTCTCAGAACCCACATGGCTAGTTTGGAACCGCTCTGGTGCAGTTCATTTAGGCTGACAAAACATTGAGTGAGATGGGCGGGGCCTATTTTCGCGCCTCAGATGCGCAGTTGTATTTACAAAGCAAGCAGCAAGCTCCAACTCTGGAGGGCCCTTGTGGAAGTGTTGGGCCAAATCAAAGCTTTAACCCCATTTTTCCAATCCCTGAGGGCAGCTAGGCGCCACAGCAGGGCTGTGGCGAGGTGCAGGGGGTGTTTTTTCCGGATTTAGGTTTATTAACTATCCGGTTTTCACAATAAAGGGTTAAGTGTTTATTTTTCTTGTGGGGCAAACTTAACTGCATAAATTGAATCTTATATCAAAAATTTGAAAAGATTGGTGTATTTTAAAGCAGTTTTGCAGAACGTGTATGCTTTTTCTCCAACATAGGTGTGTCCGGTCCACGGCGTCATCCTTACTTGTGGGATATTCTCTTCCCCAACAGGAAATGGCAAAGCTGGTCACATGATCCCTCCTAGGCTCCGCCTACCCCAGTCATTCTCTTTGCCGTTGTACAGGCAACATCTCCACGGAGATGGCTTAGAGTTTTTTAGTGTTTAACTGTAGTTTTTATTATTCAATCAAGAGTTTGTTATTTTGAAATAGTGCTGGTATGTACTATTTACTCAGAAACAGAAAAGAGATGAAGATTTCTGTTTGTATGAGGAAAATGATTTTAGCAACCGTCACTAAAATCCATGGCTGTTCCACACAGGACTGTTGAGAGCAATTAACTTCAGTTGGGGGAACAGTGTGCAGTCTCTTGCTGCTTGAGGTATGACACATTCTAACAAGACGATGTAATGCTGGAAGCTGTCATTTTCCCTATGGGATCCGGTAAGCCATGTTTATTACGATCGTAAATAAGGGCTTCACAAGGGCTTATTAAGACTGTAGACTTTATTTGGGCTAAATCGATTCATTATTAACATATATTTAGCCTTGAGGAATCATTTTATCTGGGTATTTTGATATATTGATATCGGCAGGCACTGTATTAGACACCTTATTCTTTAGGGGCTTTCCCAAAGCATAAGCAGAGCCTCATTTTCGCGCCGGTGTTGCGCACTTGTTTTTGAGAGGCATGGCATGCAGTCGCATGTGAGAGGAGCTCTGATACTTAGAAAGGACTTTCTGAAGGCGTCATTTGGTATCGTATTCCCCTTTGGGCTTGGTTGGGTCTCAGCAAAGCAGATACCAGGGACTGTAAAGGGGTTAAAGTTCAAAACGGCTCCGGTTCCGTTATTTTATGGGTTAAAGCTTCCAAATTTGGTGTGCAATACTTTTAAGGCTTTAAGACACTGTGGTGAAAATTTGGTGAATTTTGAACAATTCCTTCATGTTTTTTCGCAATTGCAGTAATAAAGTGTGTTCAGTTTAAAATTTAAAGTGACAGTAACGGTTTTATTTTAAAACGTTTTTTGTACTTTGTTATCAAGTTTATGCCTGTTTAACATGTCTGAACTACCAGATAGACTGTGTTCTGAATGTGGGGAAGCCAGAATTCCTATTCATTTAAATAAATGTGATTTATGTGAAAATGACAATGATGCCCAAGATGATTCCTCAAGTGAGGGGAGTAAGCATGGTACTGCATCATTCCCTCCTTCGTCTACACGAGTCTTGCCCACTCAGGAGGCCCCTAGTACATCTAGCGCGCCAATACTCCTTACTATGCAACAATTAACGGCTGTAATGGATAATTCTGTCAAAAACATTTTAGCCAAAATGAACACTTATCAGCGTAAGCGCGGCTGCTCTGTTTTAGATACTGAAGAGCATGACGACGCTGATAATAATATTTCTGAAGGGCCCCTAACCCAGTCTGATGGGGCCAGGGAGGTTTTGTCTGAGGGAGAAATTACTGATTCAGGGAACATTTCTCAACAGGCTGAACCTGATGTGATTGCATTTAAATTTAAGTTGGAACATCTCCGCATTCTGCTTAAGGAGGTATTATCCACTCTGGATGATTGTGACAAGTTGGTCATCCCAGAGAAACTATGTAAAATGGACAAGTTCCTAGAGGTGCCGGGGCTCCCAGAAGCTTTTCCTATACCCAAGCGGGTGGCGGACATTGTTAATAAAGAATGGGAAAGGCCCGGTATTCCTTTCGTCCCTCCCCCCATATTTAAAAAATTGTTTCCTATGGTCGACCCCAGAAAGGACTTATGGCAGACAGTCCCCAAGGTCGAGGGAGCGGTTTCCACTTTAAACAAACGCACCACTATACCCATAGAGGATAGTTGTGCTTTCAAAGATCCTATGGATAAAAAATTAGAAGGTTTGCTTAAAAAGATGTTTGTTCAGCAAGGTTACCTTCTACAACCTATTTCATGCATTGTCCCTGTCGCTACAGCCGCATGTTTCTGGTTTGATGATCTGATAAAGGCGGTCGATAGTGATTCTCCTCCTTTGGAGGAGATTATGGACAGAATCAATGCTCTCAAATTGGCTAATTCTTTCACCCTAGACGCCACTTTGCAATTGGCTAGGTTAGCGGCTAAGAATTCTGGGTTTGCTATTGTGGCGCGCAGAGCGCTTTGGTTGAAATCTTGGTCGGCTGATGCGTCTTCCAAGAACAAGCTACTTAACATTCTTTTCAAGGGGAAAACGCTGTTTGGCCCTGACTTGAAAGAGATTATCTCTGATATCACTGGGGGTAAGGGCCACGCCCTTCCTCAGGATCGGCCTTTCAAGGCCAAAAATAAACCTAATTTTCGTCCCTTTCGTAGAAACGGACCAGCCCAAGGTGCTACGTCCTCTAAGCAAGAGGGTAATACTTCTCAAGCCAAGCCAGCTTGGAGACCAATGCAAGGCTGGAACAAGGGAAAGCAGGCCAAGAAACCTGCCACTGCTACCAAGACAGCATGAAATGTTGGCCCCCGATCCGGGACCGGATCTGGTGGGGGGCAGACTCTCTCTCTTCGCTCAGGCTTGGGCAAGAGATGTTCTGGATCCTTGGGCGCTAGAAATAGTCTCCCAAGGTTATCTTCTGGAATTCAAGGGACTTCCCCCAAGGGGGAGGTTCCACAGGTCTCAGTTGTCTTCAGACCACATAAAAAGACAGGCATTCTTACATTGTGTAGAAGACCTGTTAAAAATGGGAGTGATTCATCCTGTTCCATTAAGAGAACAAGGGATGGGGTTCTACTCCAATCTGTTCATAGTTCCCAAAAAAGAGGGAACGTTCAGACCAATCTTAGATCTCAAGATCTTAAACAAGTTTCTCAAGGTTCCATCGTTCAAGATGGAAACCATTCGAACTATTCTTCCTTCCATCCAGGAAGGTCAATTCATGACCACGGTGGATTTAAAGGATGCGTATCTACATATTCCTATCCACAAGGAACATCATCGGTTCCTAAGGTTCGCATTCCTGGACAAACATTACCAGTTCGTGGCGCTTCCTTTCGGATTGGCCACTGCTCCAAGGATTTTCACAAAGGTACTAGGGTCCCTTCTAGCTGTGCTAAGACCAAGGGGCATTGCTGTAGTACCTTACTTGGACGACATTCTGATTCAAGCGTCGTCCCTTCTTCAAGCAAAGGCTCACACGGACATTGTCCTGGCCTTTCTCAGATCTCACGGATGGAAAGTGAACGTGGAAAAGAGTTCTCTATCCCCGTCAACAAGGGTTCCCTTCTTGGGAACAATAATAGACTCCTTAGAAATGAGGATTTTTCTGACAGAGGCCAGAAAAACAAAACTTCTAGACTCTTGTCGGATACTTCATTCCGTTCCTCTTCCTTCCATAGCTCAGTGCATGGAAGTGATCGGGTTGATGGTAGCGGCAATGGACATAGTTCCTTTTGCGCGCATTCATCTAAGACCATTACAACTGTGCATGCTCAGTCAGTGGAATGGGGACTATACAGACTTGTCTCCGAAGATACAAGTAAATCAGAGGACCAGAGATTCACTCCGTTGGTGGCTGTCCCTGGACAACCTGTCACAAGGGATGACATTCCGCAGACCAGAGTGGGTCATTGTCACGACCGACGCCAGTCTGATGGGCTGGGGCGCGGTCTGGGGATCCCTGAAAGCTCAGGGTCTTTGGTCTCGGGAAGAATCTCTTCTACCGATAAACATTCTGGAACTGAGAGCGATATTCAATGCTCTCAAGGCTTGGCCTCAGCTAGCGAGGGCCAAGTTCATACGGTTTCAATCAGACAACATGACAACTGTTGCGTACATCAACCATCAGGGGGGAACAAGGAGTTCCCTAGCGATGGAAGAAGTGACCAAAATCATTCTATGGGCGGAGTCTCACTCCTGCCACCTGTCTGCTATCCACATCCCAGGAGTGGAAAATTGGGAAGCGGACTTTCTGAGTCGTCAGACATTGCATCCGGGGGAGTGGGAACTCCATCCGGAAATCTTTGCCCAAGTCACTCAGCTGTGGGGCATTCCAGACATGGATCTGATGGCCTCTCGTCAGAACTTCAAGGTTCCTTGCTACGGGTCCAGATCCAGGGATCCCAAGGCGGCTCTAGTGGATGCACTAGTAGCACCTTGGACCTTCAAACTAGCTTATGTGTTCCCGCCGTTTCCTCTCATCCCCAGGCTGGTAGCCAGGATCAATCAGGAGAGGGCGTCGGTGATCTTGATAGCTCCTGCGTGGCCACGCAGGACTTGGTATGCAGATCTGGTGAATATGTCATCGGCTCCACCTTGGAAGCTACCTTTGAGACGAGACCTTCTTGTTCAGGGTCCGTTCGAACATCCGAATCTGGTTTCACTCCAGCTGACTGCTTGGAGATTGAACGCTTGATTTTATCGAAGCGAGGGTTCTCAGATTCTGTTATCGATACTCTTGTTCAGGCCAGAAAGCCTGTAACTAGAAAGATTTACCACAAAATTTGGAAAAAATATATCTGTTGGTGTGAATCTAAAGGATTCCCTTGGGACAAGGTTAAGATTCCTAGGATTCTATCCTTCCTTCAAGAAGGATTGGAAAAGGGTTTATCTGCAAGTTCCCTGAAGGGACAGATTTCTGCCTTGTCGGTGTTACTTCACAAAAAACTGGCTGCTGTGCCAGATGTTCAAGCCTTTGTTCAGGCTCTGGTTAGAATTAAGCCTGTTTACAAACCTTTGACTCCTCCTTGGAGTCTCAATTTAGTTCTTTCAGTTCTTCAGGGGGTTCCGTTTGAACCCTTGCATTCCGTTGATATTAAGTTATTATCTTGGAAAGTTTTGTTTTTAGTTGCAATTTCTTCTGCCAGAAGAGTTTCAGAATTATCTGCTCTGCAGTGTTCTCCTCCTTATCTGGTGTTTCATGCAGATAAGGTGGTTTTACGTACTAAACCTGGTTTTCTTCCAAAAGTTGTTTCTAACAAAAACATTAACCAGGAGATTATCGTACCTTCTCTGTGTCCGAAACCAGTTTCAAAGAAGGAACGTCTGTTGCACAATTTGGATGTTGTTCGCGCTCTAAAATTCTATTTAGATGCTACAAAGGATTTTAGACAAACATCTTCCTTGTTTGTTGTTTATTCCGGTAAAAGGAGAGGTCAAAAAGCAACTTCTACCTCTCTCTCTTTTTGGATTAAAAGCATCTTCAGATTGGCTTACGAGACTGCCGGACGGCAGCCTCCCGAAAGAATCACAGCTCATTCCACTAGGGCTGTGGCTTCCACATGGGCCTTCAAGAACGAGGCTTCTGTTGATCAGATATGTAGGGCAGCGACTTGGTCTTCACTGCACACTTTTACCAAATTTTACAAGTTTGATACTTTTGCTTCTTCTGAGGCTATTTTTGGGAGAAAGGTTTTGCAAGCCGTGGTGCCTTCCATTTAGGTGACCTGATTTGCTCCCTCCCTTCATCCGTGTCCTAAAGCTTTGGTATTGGTTCCCACAAGTAAGGATGACGCCGTGGACCGGACACACCTATGTTGGAGAAAACAGAATTTATGTTTACCTGATAAATTACTTTCTCCAACGGTGTGTCCGGTCCACGGCCCGCCCTGGTTTTTTTTTAATCAGGTCTGATAATTTATTTTCTTTAACTACAGTCACCACGGTACCATATGGTTTCTCCTATGCAAATATTCCTCCTTAACGTCGGTCGAATGACTGGGGTAGGCGGAGCCTAGGAGGGATCATGTGACCAGCTTTGCTGGGCTCTTTGCCATTTCCTGTTGGGGAAGAGAATATCCCACAAGTAAGGATGACGCCGTGGACCGGACACACCGTTGGAGAAAGTAATTTATCAGGTAAACATAAATTCTGTTTTTTCTCTTAAAGGCGCAGTACCGTTTTTTAAGATTGTTATTTTTTCACTAAATAAAGTGTTTTCATGCTTGTTTGTGGTCATTACTAGCCTCTTCAACATGTCTGACATTGAGAAAAGCCAATGTTCAATGTGTTTAGAAGCCATTGTGGAACCCCCGCTTAAAATGTGTCCCTCATGCACTGAAAGGGCAATTAATTGCAAAGAACATATTTTAGCTAATAAAAGTATGTCGCAGGCAGTGACTGCTTCTCTGGTGATGAGGTAAAAGACCGTTTCTCCAACATTGGTGTGTCCGGTCCACGGCGTCATCCTTACTTGTGGGATATTCTCTTCCCCAACAGGAAATGGCAAAGAGTCCCAGCAAAGCTGGCCATATAGTCCCTCCTAGGCTCCGCCCACCCCAGTCATTCTCTTTGCCGTTGCACAGGCAACATCTCCACGGAGATGGTTAAGAGTTTTTTGGTGTTTTAATGTAGTTTTTATTCTTCTATCAAGTGTTTGTTATTTTAAAATAGTGCTGGTATGTACTATTTACTCTGAAACAGAAAAGGATGAAGATTTCTGTTTGTAAGAGGAAGATGATTTTAGCAGACAGTAACTAAAATCGATTGCTGTTTCCACATAGGACTGTTGAGATGAAGTAACTTCAGTTGGGGGAAACAGTTAGCAGACTTTTCTGCTTAAGGTATGACTAGCCATATTTCTAACAAGACTGAGTAATGCTGGAAGGCTGTCATTTCCCCTCATGGGGACCGGTAAGCCATTTTCTTAGTCAAACATAAAAGAATAAAGGGCTTAAAAAAGGGCTAAAAAACTGGTAGACATTTTTATGGGCTAAATCGATTGCTTTATTGGGGCATATTATTCAGATTCTAGCTAACAATTGGCATTTATAATCTTGGGGAACGTTTAAAAAACGGCAGGCACTGTGTTGGACACCTTTTTTAGTCAGGGGGCCTTTCTAGTTATAGACTGAGCCTCATTTTCGCGCCATTACTGCGCAGTTGTTTTTGGAGAACAGGGCATGCAGATACATGTGTGAGGATGTAAGAATCACTAAAAAAGCTTCTAGAAGGCGTCATTTGGTATCGTATTCCCCTCTGGGCTTGGTTGGGTCTCAGCAAAGACTATAGCTGGGACTGTATAGGGGTTAAATTTAAAAACGGCTCCGGTTCCGTTATTTTAAGGGTTAAAGCTCTGAAATTTGGTGTGCAATACTTTTAATGCTTTAAGACACTGTGGTGATTTTTGGTAATTTTTGAACAATTCATTCATACTTTTTCACATATTCAGTAATAAAGTGTTTTCAGTTTGAAATTTAAAGAGACAGTAACGGTTTTATTTTAAAACGTTTTTTGTGCTTTGTTGACAAGTTTAAGCCTGTTTAACATGTCTGTACCTTCAGATAAGCTATGTTCTATATGTATGAAAGCCAATGTGTCTCACCATTTAAATTTATGTGATAATTGTGCCATAGCGTCCAAACAAAGTAAGGACAGTAATGCCACAGATAATGATATTGCCCAAGATGATTCCTCAAATGAGGGGAGTAAACATGATACTACATCATCCCCTACTGTGTCTACACCAGTTTTGCCCATACAGGAGGCCCCTAGTACATCTAGTGCGCCAATACTTATTACCATGCAACAATTAACGGCTGTAATGGATAACTCCATAGCAAATCTTTTATCCAAAATGCCTACTTATCAGAGAAAGCGCGATTGCTCTGTTTTAAACACTGAAGAGCAAGAGGGCGCTGATGATAATTGTTCTGTCATACCCTCACACCAATCTGAAGGGGCCATGAGGGAGGTTTTGTCTGATGGAGAAATCTCAGATTCAGGAAAAATTTCTCATCAAGCTGAACCTGATGTTGTGACATTTAAATTTAAATTAGAACATCTCCGCGCACTGCTTAAGGAGGTGTTATCTACTCTGGATGATTGTGACAATTTGTTCATTCCAGAGAAATTATGTAAGATGGACAAGTTCCTAGAGGTAAATAAAGAGTGGGAAAAGCCCGGCATACCTTTTGTCCCCCCCCCTATATTTAAGAAATTATTTCCTATAGTCGACCCCAGAAAGGACTTATGGCAGACAGTCCCCAAGGTCGAGGGGGCGGTTTTTACTCTAAACAAACACACTACTATTCCTATCGAAGATAGTTGTGCTTTTAAAGATCCTATGGATAAAAAATTAGAAGGTTTGCTTAAAAAGATTTTTGTACAGCAAGGTTACCTTCTACAACCAATTTCATGCATTGTTCCTGTCACTACGGCAGCGTGTTTCTGGTTCGAGGAACTAGAAAAGTCGCTCAGTAGAGAAACTCCATATGAGGAGGTTATGGACAGAGTTCACGCACTTAAATTGGCTAACTCTTTTGTTTTAGATGCCGCTTTGCAATTAGCTAGATTAGCGGCGAAAAATTCAGGGTTTGCTATCGTGGCGCGCAGAGCGCTTTGGCTAAAGTCTTGGTCAGCGGATGTGTCTTCCAAGACAAAATTGCTTAACATCCCTTTCAAAGGTAAAACATTATTTGGACCAGAATTGAAAGAGATTATTTCAGACATCACTGGGGGAAAGGGCCACGCC
Source organism: Bombina bombina (assembly GCF_027579735.1). NCBI lineage: Eukaryota > Metazoa > Chordata > Amphibia > Anura > Bombinatoridae > Bombina > Bombina bombina. Next base: position 755,594,398 of record NC_069504.1, read on the forward strand.
CTCCCACAGGATAGGTCTTTTAAGGCTAAAAATAAGCCTAATTTTCGTCCTTTTCGCAGAAACGGACCAGCCTCTAATTCTGCATCCTCTAAGCAAGAGGGTAATGCCTCACAGCCCAAACCAGCCTGGAAACCAATGCAAGGCTGGAACAAGGGTAAGCAGGCCAAGAAGCCTACCACTGCTACCAAAACAGCATGAAGGGATAGCCCCCGATCCGGGACCGGATCTAGTGGGGGGCAGACTCTCTCTCTTTGCTCAGGCTTGGGCAAGAGATGTTCAGGATCCTTGGGCGCTAGAAATAGTTTCTCAAGGTTATCTCCTGGAATTCAAGGAACTACCCCCAAGGGGAAGGTTCCACAGGTCTCACTTATCCTCAAACCAAATAAAGAGACAGGCATTCTTACATTGTGTAGAAGACCTGTTAAAGATGGGAGTGATACATCCAGTTCCAATAAGAGAACAAGGAATGGGATTTTATTCCAATCTGTTCGTAGTTCCCAAAAAAGAGGGAACATTCAGACCAATTTTGGATTTGAAGATCCTAAACAAATTTCTCAGGGTAACATCGTTCAAAATGGAAACTATTCGAACGATCCTACCCACCATCCAGGAAAGTCAATTTATCACTACCGTGGATTTAAAGGATGCGTACCTACATATTCCTATCCACAAGGAACATCATCAGTTCCTAAGGTTCGCTTTTCTGGACAAGCATTACCAGTTTGTGGCACTTCCATTCGGATTAGCCACTGCTCCAAGGATTTTCACAAAGGTACTAGGGTCCCTTCTAGCGGTTCTAAGACCAAGGGGCATTGCAGTAGTACCTTACTTGGACGACATCCTAATACAAGCGTCGTCCCTGTCAAAAGCAAAGGCTCATACGGACATCGTCCTAACCTTTCTCAGATCTCACGGATGGAAGGTGAACAAAGAAAAAAGTTCTCTGTCCCCGTCGACAAGAGTTCCCTTCTTGGGAACAATAATAGATTCCTTAGAAATGAGGATTTTTCTGACAGAGGTCAGAAAATCAAAACTTCTAAGCTCTTGTCAAGTACTTCATTCTGTTCCTCGTCCTTCCATAGCGCAGTGCATGGAAGTAATAGGATTGATGGTTGCAACAATGGACATAGTTCCTTTTGCACGAATTCATCTAAGACCATTACAACTGTGCATGCTCAAACAGTGGAATGGGGATTATACAGACTTGTCTCCGATGATTCAAGTAGATCAAAAGACCAGAGATTCACTCCGTTGGTGGCTGACCCTGGACAATCTGTCCCAGGGAATGAGCTTCCGCAGACCAGAGTGGGTCATTGTCACGACCGACGCCAGTCTAGTGGGCTGGGGCACGGTCTGGGAATCCCTGAAAGCTCAGGGTCTATGGTCTCGGGAAGAGTCTCTTCTCCCGATAAACATTCTGGAACTGAGAGCGATATTCAATGCTCTCAGAGCTTGGCCTCAACTAGCAAAGGCCAAATTCATAAGGTTCCAATCAGACAACATGACGACCGTTGCATATATCAATCATCAGGGGGGAACAAGGAGTTCCCTGGCGATGAAAGAAGTGACCAAAATAATTCAATGGGCGGAGGATCACTCCTGCCACTTGTCTGCGATCCACATCCCAGGAGTGGAAAATTGGGAAGCGGATTTTCTGAGTCGTCAGACATTCCATCCGGGGGAGTGGGAACTCCATCCGGAAATCTTTGCCCAAATAACTCAATTATGGGGCATTCCAGACATGGATCTGATGGCGTCTCGTCAGAACTTCAAGGTTCCTTGCTACGGGTCCAGATCCAGGGATCCCAAGGCGACCCTAGTAGATGCACTAGTAGCACCTTGGACCTTCAACCTAGCTTATGTATTCCCACCGTTTCCTCTCATTCCCAGGCTGGTAGCCAGGATCAATCAGGAGAGGGCCTCGGTGATCTTGATAGCTCCTGCGTGGCCACGCAGGACTTGGTATGCAGACCTGGTGAATATGTCATCGGCTCCACCATGGAAGCTACCTTTGAGACAGGACCTTCTTGTTCAGGGTCCATTCGAACATCCGAATCTGGTTTCCCTCCAACTGACGGCTTGGAGATTGAACGCTTGATTTTATCAAAGCGTGGGTTTTCAGATTCTGTAATAGATACTCTGATTCAGGCTAGAAAGCCTGTAACTAGAAAAATTTACCATAAAATATGGAAAAAATATATCTGTTGGTGTGAATCCAAAGGATTCCCATGGAATAAGATAAAGATTCCTAAGATTCTATCCTTTCTACAAGAAGGTTTGGAGAAAGGATTATCTGCAAGTTCTCTAAAGGGACAGATCTCTGCTTTATCTGTTTTACTGCACAAAAGACTGGCAGCTGTGCCAGATGTTCAAGCATTTTTTCAGGCTCTGGTTAGGATCAAGCCTGTTTACAGACCTTTGACTCCTCCCTGGAGTCTAAATCTAGTTCTTTCAGTTCTTCAAGGGGTTCCGTTTGAACCTTTACATTCCATAGATATTAAGTTACTATCTTGGAAAGTTTTGTTTTTGGTTGCTATTTCTTCTGCTAGAAGAGTTTCAGAGTTATCTGCTCTGCAGTGTTCTCCGCCCTATCTGGTGTTCCATGCAGATAAGGTGGTTTTGCGTACTAAGCCTGGTTTTCTTCCGAAAGTTGTTTCTAACAAAAATATTAACCAGGAGATAGTTGTACCTTCTTTGTGTCCGAATCCAGTTTCAAAGAAGGAACGTTTGTTACACAATTTGGACGTTGTCCGTGCTCTAAAGTTCTATTTAGAGGCTACTAAAGATTTCAGACAAACATCTTCCTTGTTTGTTGTTTATTCTGGTATAAGGAGAGGTCAAAAGCGACTGCTACCTCTCTTTCCTTTTGGCTTAAAAGCATTATCCGATTGGCTTATGAGACTGCCGGACGGCAGCCTCCTGAAAGAATCACAGCTCACTCCACTAGGGCTGTGGCTTCCACATGGGCCTTCAAGAACGAGGCTTCTGTTGACCAGCTATGTAAGGCAGCGACTTGGTCTTCACTGCACACTTTTGCCAAATTTTACAAATTTGATACTTTTGCTTCTTCGGAGGCTATTTTTGGGAGAAAGGTTTTGCAAGCTGTGGTGCCTTCCGTTTAGGTAACCTGATTTGCTCCCTCCCTTCATCCGTGTCCTAAAGCTTTGGTATTGGTTCCCACAAGTAAGGATGACGCCGTGGACCGGACACACCAATGTTGGAGAAAACAGAATTTATGCTTACCTGATAAATTACTTTCTCCAACGGTGTGTCCGGTCCACGGCCCGCCCTGGTTTTTTAATCAGGTCTGATGAATTATTTTCTCTAACTACAGTCACCACGGTACCATATGGTTTCTCCTATATATATTTCCTCCTGTCCGTCGGTCGAATGACTGGGGTGGGCGGAGCCTAGGAGGGACTATATGGCCAGCTTTGCTGGGACTCTTTGCCATTTCCTGTTGGGGAAGAGAATATCCCACAAGTAAGGATGACGCCGTGGACCGGACACACCGTTGGAGAAAGTAATTTATCAGGTAAGCATAAATTCTGTTTTTTGGGACGTCTTGCCCCTCCCGCAGATCTAACACACAGTTAGAAAAGCTGAATGCCTCTATAAATGATGCAGAAATTGAAAGAACTATAATGTCTATGTCTTTGGGCAAAGCCCCTGGCCCCGATGGGCTTCCCATTGAATTCTACCGCCTGCTCAAAACGCAAGTGACTCCAACCTTAAGGGGCTTTTTACCAGTTATTTTGTAGATGGTGGAAAGCCGTCCTCTGCATTTTCAGCAGCGTATGTCATTTTAATCCCAAAGCCCGGGAAGGATACCCTACTCCCCGAATCTTACAGACCGATTTCCCTATTGAATTCGCACTACAAGATTCTAACCGAATTATTCGCGGAAAGGTTAAAGTTTATACTCCCCACCATCATACATGAAGATCAGACAGGCTTCATGCATGCGCGGTCTTCAGCGGTCAATGTGCCTAGGGTATTACAAGTAGTACAGTACTACTGGGATGGATCACGAGCCGAGGGAGCGGTGGACAGGTCGGAGGCTTTCCTGCTGTCTCTTGACGCAAAGAAGGCCTTCAACCGGGTGGAGTGGGAACACCTACTTAACACCATGATGAGGGCTAACCTTTCTGGCCACTTTCTCACTCTTATTAAGAAGTTATATAGCTCCCCGATGGCCAATATTCTGGTCAATAATATCTTCTCTTCCAACTTTCAGCTACACAGAGGCACCAGACAGGGGTGCCTGCTGTCTCCCTTACTCTTTAACATCGCGCTGGAGCTACTAGCTATCAAATTACGGCAGATCTTCCCTGGTATTGACAAAGAGGGCGCCCCTCAGCATCTTGCGTTATACGCGGATGACATGCTCCTGTTCGTGCAAGACCCACAGGTACATCTTCCGCCCATCATGAAAAATCTGCATGAATTTGGACAGTTCTCAGGCTATAGGGTCAATATACAGAAATCGGAAATTCTGTGGCTTCATAGGAAACCTGGCTCTATGGAGAGGTACCCTTTTACCATAGCAAAACATATTACATATCTAGGTATCAGGATACCGGATAATCCCAACAAATTATACGCGAACAATTTGACTACCATTTGTGCAAAATTACAGGCTCAGATGAAAGGGTGGGGATCCCTGCCTCTCTCGCTGTCAGGAAGATTTGGCCTACTCAAAATGGTAATTCTCCCTCGGTTACTATACCCGCTACTTATGCTTCCTCTACTGTTAACCAAGTTAGACGTTAAACTACTGAACGCAGCAACGACAAACTTTATCTGGAAGGGGAAAAAAAACAAAATCTCGAGGGATAAATTGAGTGCAGGCTTCTGAAATGGAGGTTTGGCTTTGCCAGACTTCAAGCTGTATAATTGGGCGGCATTGATCCGCTTAGTGGTGGACTGTCAGATGGGTACACACCATTTTTGCAGATCCACTCTCGAACAGGCTGTGTTAGGTAATATATCTCTAGCATACCTACCGCATATCCCGAACTCGAAGACAATTGATACGCTGGGACTTAATGTCCTATTAAAAGACCCTTTGAAAGCCTGGCAACAGGCACACAAGTTTTTGGGAAAATCATGTCAAGCCTCACGCTTCTTGCCAATAGTCAAGACCCCGGATTTCCCAGCAGGATCTGAGACGCGACCTTTCCTGATATGGGAGCAGAAGGGGATAACGTCGCTTAAGCACTTAATAGACCCCCTCCTAAAGACGGTTAAGACCTTCGGTGCTATACAGAGAGAGTACGATCCACCAAACAGTCACTTCTATGCTTTTCTACAGGCACGTCACTATGTGGGGGCATTGGTCAGAGACAACCCAGAATTTTGGGAAGGGTCCCCCTTCCGCCTCACCCAGTCCTTATACCAATTAGGTAAATTTTCCCTTTCGGAAATCTACCAGACACTTCTTAATCACCGGGTGGGGGGACTACAGACCAATTTACAGACGGGTTGAACGGGGGAGGGATTGGGGGAGGTCACGTGGGAGACTATTAGGATGGGTATGGAGAGAGCAAGGAGGGCAACACTGTCTGCAACGTACAGAGAAACTCAGGTCCGTTTTTTGCATAGGGCTTACTTCACATCCAGGATAATGGCTAAATGGATCCCTAACTGGCCTAATAAATGTGCCAAATGTGCAATGGAGAAACCGAATCTTCTACATTGCATTTGGGAATGCCCCCCTATCAAGCAATTTTGGGGTAAAATACAGTACTGGGTTAACCAGAAGCTGCAGATTCGGTTTACTGTTTGCCCTGAGGCGGTGATTTTTCTACACTGGGACACACAACATAAAGAGAACGATACAGTACTGAGTTTAATAATTCTGGTAGCAAGAAAATGCATACTAAAACACTGGATAGCAAACACAAGCCCTTCTTTTAAGAGCTTTAAACACCTATTGCAATCTCAAATATTCACAGAACAAATGGATACTAGGATGGATGTCCAAGACAGACTAGGTTCCTTTCTGCGCAAATGGCGTAGGCTTATACTAACCTTTGAGCTAGAAATACAGAGACTGATCCTCATGCCGTTTAAGGACTCAGTGACTCTTGCGGAGGCCACATTAAGGGGGGAATGGGGACACTTTTTTGAGAACCAACAATAAACATTAAGACAATATAAGGTGAGGTGGGCTCCCGTCTGTAGGGGGGATGCCATGCACATTCCACCCCCGGCCCGCTTCACATGCCCCGGCCCTGTACATTTCTCTTTCATCCTCTTCTCTCCCACGCTTTCTCCTCTTCCCCTTTTTTTTTTTTTTTTTTTTTTTTTGCTGGGCCCCACGATCGACCACAAGATGAGAATGGTAAATCCCAGGCTGGTAGGATAAGTATATTAGTAGTTAGAAGGTTAAGCTGGTCAAGTTTTAGACCAGAGCTGTTTATTGGAAAAGAAACAAAAGAGTGGAGGGGCTATTATGTGCACGGAGGAGAACAATAAGAGACAACAGCATTGAAGAGCTAGATAAACTCTATGGACATGTCTACTTTCTGTTTAATTCTTGTATTGACCCGAACTGTCCGTTACTGATTGATTGATTGCTTGTATGTCTATTATGATTTTTGTACTTGCTTTCACCGTGTACATTGGTTGTCTTCCACAATAAAAATGATATTTAAAAAAAAAAAAAAAGTATGTCGCAGGATGATTCTCAGTCAGAAGGTAATCAGGTTATGCCATCCAATTCTCCCCAAGTGTCCCAACCATTAACGCCCGCACAAGCGACGCCAAGTACTTCTAGTGCGTCTAATTCTTTCACCCTGCAAGATATGGCCGCAGTTATGAATACTACCCTCACAGAGGTTTTATCTAAGCTGCCTGGGTTGCAGGGGAAGCGCAGTAGGTCTGGTGTGAGAGTAAATACTGAGCCCTCTGACGCTTTATTAGCCATATCCGATGTACCCTCACAATGTTCTGAGTTGGGGGTGAGGGATTTGCTGTCTGAGGGAGAGATTTCTGATCAGGTAAGATGTTCCCTCAGACAGACTCAGATATGACGGCTTTTAAATTTAAACTAGATCACCTCCGCTTGTTGCTCAGGGAGGTTTTAGCAACTCTGGATGATTGTGACCCTATTGTAGTTTCAGAGAAATTGTGTAAAATGGACAGATATCTAGAGGTTCCTGCCTACACTGATGTTTTTCCGGTCCCTAACAGGATTTCGGACATTGTCACTAATGAGTGGGATAGACCAGGTATTCCGTTTTCTCCCCCTCCTACTTTTAAGTAAATGTTTCCCATATCAGACACCATGCGGGACTCGTGGCAGACGGTCCCTAAGGTGGAGGGGGCTATTTCTACCCTGGCTAAGCGTACAACTATACTGTCAAGGTTCAGCCTGGAATTGAACCTGAGACCTGTTTATATTTCTCTTGTAAAGGTGTATCCAGTCCACGGGTTCATCCATTACTTGTGGGATATTCTCCTTCCCAACAGGAAGCTGCAAGAGGACACCCACAGCAGAGCTGTCTATATAGCTCCTCCCCTAACTGCCACCCCCAGTCATTCTCTTGCAGCTCTCGACAAGAAAGGAAGTATCAAGAGAGATGTGGTGACTTAGTGTAGTTTTTACCTTCAATCAAAAGTTTGTTATTTTTAAACGGTACCAGCGTTGTACTGTTTTTACTCTCAGGCAGAAATTGGAAGAAGACTTCTGCCTGGAGGTTTGATGATCTTAGCGGTTTGTAACTAAGGTCCATTGCTGTTCTCACACATAACTGAAGAGTATGGAAAGAAAACTTCAGTTGGGGGGACGGTCTGCAGATTGCCTGCTTTGAGGTATGTTCAGTATATTTTTTTCTAGACAGATGATAAGGTCTAGAAAATGCTGACAGTGCCTGGTATATTTAAGGTAAGCCTGATACAGTGATTTAACAACAACTGGGATCATGCTTGCAAAAAGGGATAATATTCATGCTAATACCTATATTACTTAGTGTAAAAAACGTTTGAATGATTTATTAATAAAAACATTTTTTCTCTGAGGGAGATAAATCTTTATTTGGGGCCTAATTTCCACATGGCTTGTTAGATTACTCCTAGGAGTACTTTTTTAAGGCCCTCTGACTTTGAGTGCATGGTGGGAGGGGCCTATTTTCGTTTCAGTCTGAGACATCCAGCTTCCCTGAAGGAGTCCTCTGGCTTATAGGACCTCTATAGAGTGTTTTGTTCCTGCAAAAATCGTATTTGAGGGCAGGTAGGAGCCACAGCAGAGCTGTGGCAGTGTGTTTGACTGTTTGTTAACAGGTTTAACGTTTTTCTAATTCGTTTTTGGGCCTGAGGGGTTAATCATCCATTTGCAAGTGGGTGCAATGCTGCTTTAGTCCCTTATACACACTGTAAAAATTTTGTAGAGTTTACTACTTTTTTTCACTGTTTTGCAGTTTATGTGGTAGTTTTTTTCTCTTAAAGGCACAGTACCGTTTTTTATTATTGCTTTTTCACATTTATTAAAGTGTTTTCCAAGCTTGCTGGTCTCATTACTAGTCTGTTTAAAATGTCAGACATAGAGGAAACTCCTTGTTCATTATGTTTTGAAGCCATTGTGGAACCCCCTCTTAGAATGTGTACCAAATGCTCTGACCTTTCTATAAGTTATAAAGACCATATTATGGCTTTTAAAGATTTATCACCTGTGGTTTCTGAGACTGACAAAAGGGAGGTTATGCCATCTAGCTCTCCCCACGTGTCAGCACCTATAACTCCCGCTCAAGGGACGCCAAGTACATCTAGCGCGTCCAATGCGTTTACTTTACAAGACATGGCGGCAGTTATGAATCATACCCTCACAGAGGTATTGTCCAAACTGCCAGGGTTACAAGGAAAGCGAGACAGCTCTGGGGCTAGAACAAATACAGAGCTCTCTGACGCTTTAGTAGCTATGTCTGATATACCCTCACAATGTGCAGAAGTTGAAGCAGGAGAGCTTCTATCTGTGGGTGACTTCTCTGATTCAGGGAAGGCGTTACTTCAGTCTGTCTCTGAAATGACAGCATTTAAATTTAAGCTTGAACACCTCCGCGTGTTGCTCAGGGAGGTTTTAGCGACTCTGGATGACTGTGACACCATTGTAGTCCCAGAGAAATTGTGTAAAATGGACAAATACTTTGCAATGCCTGTTTACACTGATGTTTTTCAAATCCCTAAGAGGTTTTCAGAAATTATTTCTAAGGAATGGGATAGACCAGGTGTGCCGTTCTCTCCCCCTCCTGCTTTTAAGAAAAGGTTTCCTATAGATGCCGCTACACGGGACTTGTGGCAGATGGTCCCTAAGGTGGAGGGAGCAGTCTCTACCCTAGCTAAGCGTACAACTATTCCTCTCGAGGATAGTTGTGCTTTCCTAGATCCTATGGATAAGAAATTAGAGGGTTTCCTTAAGAAAATCTTTATACAACAAGGTTTTATTCTCCAGCCTCTTGCATGCATTGCCCCAGTCACTGCTGCAGCGGCTTTCTGGTTCGAGTCTCTGGAGGAAGCTTTACAGGTAGAGACCCCGTTGGATGATATCCTTGACAAGCTTAAAGCTCTTAAGTTAGCCAATTCATTTATTTCTGACGCCGTTTTTCATTTAACCAAGCTAACGGCTAAAAATTCAGGTTTTGCCATTCAGGCACGTAGGGCGCTATGGCTTAAATCCTGGTCAGCTGATGTCACTTCAAAGTCTAAACTTCTCAATATCCCCTTCAAAGGGCAGACCCTATTTGGGCCTGGACTGAAGGAGATCATTTCTGATATTACTGGAGGAAAAGGCCACGCCCTTCCCCAGGATAGGTCCAACAAATCAAGGACCAAACAGACTAATTTTCGTTCCTTTCGAAACTTCAAGAGTGGCGCAGCTTCATCTTCCTCTTCTACAAAACAAGAGGGAAATTTTGCCCAGTCCAAGCCAGTCTGGAGACCTAACCAGGCTTGGAACAAGGGGAAACAGGCCAAAAAGCCTGCTGCTGCCTCTAAGACAGCATGAAGGAGTAGCCCCCGATCCGGGACTTGATCTAGTGGGGGGCAGACTTTCTCTCTTTGCTCAGGCTTGGGCAAGAGACGTCCAGGATCCTTGGGCTCTGGAGATTGTTTCCCAGGGATATCTTCTGGATTTCAAAGCTTCATCTCCAAAGGGGAGATTTCATCTCTCACAATTATCTGCAAACCAGATAAAGAGAGAGGCATTCTTACATTGCGTTCAAGACCTACTAGTTATGGGAGTGATCCACCCAGTTCCAAAGGAGGAACAGGGGCAGGGCTTCTATTCAAATCTGTTTATAGTTCCCAAAAAAGAGGGAACTTTCAGACCAATCTTGGATCTCAAGATCCTAAACAAATTTCTCAGGGTACGATCCTTCAAGATGGAGACTATTTGAACCGTCCTACCTATTATCCAGGAGGGTCAATATATGACTACCGTGGATTTAAAGGATGCTTATCTACATATTCCGATACACAGGGATCATCATCAGTTTCTCAGGTTTGCCTTCCTAGACAGGCATTACCAGTTTGTGGCTCTTCCCTTCGGGTTAGCCACGGCACCAAGAATCATTACGAAGGTTCTAGGGTCCCTTCTGGCGGTTCTAAGACCGCGGGGTATAGCAGTAGCCCCTTTCCTAGACTACATCCTGATACAGGCGTCAACTTTTCAAATCACAAGGTCTCACGGGTGGAAGGTGAACGAAGGAAAGAGTTCTCTCTCACCTCTCACAAGAGTTTCCTTCCTAGGAACTCTGATAGATTCAGTAGAAATGAAGATTTATCTGACAGAGGTCAAGTTGTCAAAACTTCTAACTCCCTGCCGTCCTCTTTATTCCATTTCTCGTCCGTCAGTGGCTCAGTGTATGGAGGTAATCGGATTAATGGTAGCGGCAATGAACATAGTTCCGTTTGCCCGCCTACATCTCAGACCACTGCAACTTTGCATGCTCAATCAGTGGAATGGGGATTACACAGATTTGTCCCCTCTACTAAATCTGGATCAAGAGACCAGGGATTCTCTTCTTTGGTGGCTATCTCGGGTCCATCTGTCCAAGGGAATGAGTTTCCGCAGGCCAGAATGGACTATAGTAACTACAGATGCCAGCCTTCTAGGCTGGGGTGCAGTCTGGAACTCCCTGAAGGCTCAGGGTTCGTGGACTCAGGAGGAGAACCCCTCCTTCCGATAAACATTCTGGAACTAAGAGCTATATTCAGTGCTCTTCAGGCTTGGCCTCAGCTAGCTGCGGTCAGGTTCTATGGGCAGAGGTTCACTCTTGCCATCTCTCAGCTATCCATATCCCAGGAGTAGAGAACTGGGAGGCGGATTTTCTAAGTCGGCAGACTTTTCATCCGGGGGAGTGGGAGCTCCATCCGGAGGTATTTGCCCAGTTGATCCAACTTTGGAGCAAACCAGAACTGGATCTCATGGCGTCTCGTCAGAACGCCAAGCTTCCTTGTTACGGGTCCAGGTCCAGGGATCCCAAGGCAGCGCTGATAGATGCTCTAGCAGCGCCCTGGTCCTTCAGCCTGGCTTATGTGTTTCCACCATTTCCTCTGCTCCCTCGTCTGATTGCCAAGATCAAGCAGGAGAGAGCTTCGGTGATCTTGATAGCCCCTGCGTGGCCACGCAGGACTTGGTATGCAGATCTGGTGGACATGTCAGCCTTTCCACCATGGTCTCTGCCACTAAGGCAGGACCTTCTACTTCAAGGTCCCTTCAAACATCCAAATCTAATTTCTCTACGTCTGACTGCTTGGAGATTGAACGCTTGATTCTATCAAAGGTGGTTTTTCCGAATCGGTCATTGATACCTTAATTCAGGCTCGAAAGCCTGTCACCAGGAAAATCTATCATAAGATATGGTATAAATATCTTCATTGGTGTGAATCCAAGGGTTACTCATGGAGTAAGGTCAGGATTCCTAGGATATTATCTTTTCTCCAAGAAGGATTGGAGAAGAGTTTGTCAGCTAGTTCCTTAAAGGGACAGATTTCTGCTCTGTCTATTCTTTTGCACAAACGTCTGGCTGAGGTTCCAGACGTTCAGGCGTTTTGTCAGGCTTTAGTTAGAATCAAGCCTGTGTTTAAACCTGTTGCTCCGCCATGGAGTTTAAATTTAGTTCTTAAAGTTCTTCAAGGGGTTCCGTTTGAACCTTTGCATTCCATAGATATTAAGCTTTATCTTGGAAAGTTCTGTTTTTAGTAGCTATCTCCTCGGCTCAAAGAGTTTCAGAGTTATCTGCTTTACAATGTGATTCCCCTTATCTGATTTTCCATTCAGATAAGGTAGTGTTACGTACCAAACCTTGGTTTCTTCCTAAGGTGGTATCTAATAAGAATATCAATCAGGAGATTGTTTTTCCTTCACTATGTCCTAATCCTTCTTCAAAGATGGAACATCTATTACACAATCTTGATGTGGTTCCTGCTTTAAAGTTTTATTTACAAGCTACGAAAGATTTTCGTCAAACATCTGCTTTGTTTGTTGTCTACTCTGGACAGAGGAGAGGCCAAAAGGCTTTGGAAACTTCTCTTTCTTTTTGGCTAAGATGTATAATACGTTTAGCTTATGAGACTGCTTGGCAGAATTACAGCTCATTCTACTAGAGCAGTAGCTTCCACATGGGCTTTTAAACATGAGGCCTCTGTTGAACAGATTTGTAAGGCGGTGACTTGGTCTTCGCTTCATACCTTTTCTAAATTCTATAAATTTGATACTTCTTCGGAGGCTATTTTTGGGAGAAAGGTCTTACAGGCAGTGGTGCCTTCCGTTTAAGTTCCTGCCTTGTCCCTCCCTTCATCCGTGTCCTAAAGCTTTGGTATTGGTATCCCACAAGTAATGGATGAACCCGTGGACTGGATACACCTTTACAAGTGAAAACAAAATTTATGCTTACCTGATAAATTTCTTTCTCTTGTGGTGAATCCAGTCCACGGCCCACCCTGTCATTTTAAGGCAGGTGTTTTTTATTTTTAAACTACAGTCACCACTGCACCCTATAGTTTCTCCTTTTTTTTCTTGCTTGTCTTCGGTCGAATGACTGGGGGTGGCCGTTATAGGGGAGGAGCTATATAGACAGCTCTGCTGTGGGTGTCCTCTTGCATCTTCCTGTTGGGAAGGAGAATATCCCACAAGTAATGGATGAACCCGTGGACTGGATACACCACAAGAGAAATAAATTTATCAGGTAAGCATAAATTTTGTTTTCTGCTGCTGTTCTTTCCCAGCCTGTTGTTTTACCACTATGCCACCAGTTGGCTTGATCACAGGATAAGAATATTGTGTTTTTCTGTTTTCTGCAACTTTGGCTCTCTGGCTCCACCTGCTTGCCAGCTGAAACAAATCATTTAATCAGCAGCCTGCTTTATCTGGGAGGTTTGTTTGCAATTCTGTGCCTTGACATTAAGAGTGATACTCTGAAAGACTCTCTGCTCCTGTATCCTGTGTGAAATACAGATTTGTTGGATTTCCTGGTTCCTGATTTCTTCTTCAATTACTGACTACTCTTCTGGATAATCCCTTGGCACTATGTTTTCATTTTGGGACTGATTTCCTGGCAATTGATCTTTCCTAAAACTCTCTTTCCTAAGGACAGACTCAGGTACTGTTTGTTTCTACAAAGTTCCAAATTGCAGTCTATGTATATATCCTGTTTGTTTCTACAAAGTTCCAAATTGCAGTCTATGCAAATATCCTGTTTGATTCTACAAAGTTCCAAATTGCAGTCTATGCAAGTATCCTGTATCACGCAGACAAAACACAACATTAACCCCAAAACCTGACACCTCTGCACAACAGCTCCTTACTCCTGAACCTGCTCCCTTGCAGAGTATGACATATACCTATTGAGGACAGTTGTGCTTTCAAAGATCCTATGGATAAAAAATTAGAGGGTCTCCTAAAGATAATATTTATTCATCAAGGTTTTCATCTGCAACCTATAGCGTGCATTGTTCTTGTAACTACTGCAGCTGCTTTTTGGTTAGATGATATTCTGGATAGAATTAGGGCTCTCAAGCTAGCTAATTCTTTCATTACAGATGCCGCTTTTCAACTGGCTAAATTAGCGGCAAAGAATTCAGGTTTTGCCATTTTAGCGCGTAGAGCGTTATGGCTTAAGTCCTGGTCTGCTGACGTGTCATCAAAAGCTAAGCTTTTAGCCATCCCTTTCAAGGGTAAGACCTTTTTCGGGCCTGAACTGAAAGAGATCATTTCAGACATCACTGGAGGAAAAGGCCATGCCCTTCCTCAGGATAAGACAAATAAGATGAGGACCAAACAAAATAATTTTCGTTCCTTTCGAAACTTCAAAGGTGGTCCCTCTACCTCCTCCCCTGCTGCAAAGCAGGAGGGAAATTTTGCTCAATCCAAGTCAGTCTGGAGAACCAACCAGACTTGGAACAAAGGTAAACAGGCCAAGAAGCCCGCTGCTGCCACCAAGACAGCATGAAGGGGCCGAGCTCTTCATTCCTCGGCCTCCCGTGGCTCAGTGTATGGAGGTAATTGGACTAATGGTAGCGGCAATGGACATAGTTCCATTTGCTCGCTTGCATCTCAGACCACTGCAACTATGCATGCTCAATCAGTGGAATGGGGATTATGCAAATTTATCTCCTCAGATAAATCTGGATCAAGAGACTAGAGACTCTCTTCTTTGGTGGTTGTCACAGGATCATCTGTCCCAGGGAATGTGTTTCCGCAGGCCAGCATGGGTCATAGTGATGACCAACGCCAGTCTATTGGGCTGTGGTGCATTCTGGAATTCCCTGAAAGCACAGGGTGTGTGGACACAGGAGGAGCCTCCTGAAAGAATTTCAGCTCACTCTACTAGAGCGGTGGCTTCCACATGAGCTTTTAAAAATTATGCTTCTGTTGAACAGATTTGTAAGGCTGCGACTTGGTCGTCGCTTCATACATTTTCCAAATTTTACAAATTTGATACTTTTGCTTCTTCGGAGGCTATTTTTGGGAGAAAAGTTCTTCAAGCAGTGGTGCCTTCTGTTTAGCCATCTGTCTTGTCCCTCCCGTTCATCTATGTCCTATAGCTTTGATATTGTATCCCACAAGTAAAGGATGAATCCATGGACTCGTCGTACCTTATAGAAGAAAAGTAAATTTATGCTTACCTGATAAATTAATTTCTTCTATGGTACGACGAGTACACGGCCCGCCCTGTCATTTTTAAGATTATATTTTTTTTTTATTTTAAATTTCAGTCACCTCTGCACCTTTTTGTTTCTCCTTTTTCTTCCTGTACCTTCGGTCGAATGACTGGGGGGTGGAGTTAAGGGAGGAGCTATATAGACAGCTCTGCTGTGGTGCTCTTTGCCACTTCCTGTTAGCAGGAGGATAATATCCCACAAGTAAAGGATGAATCCGTGGACTCGTTTTACCATAGAAGAAATTAATTTATCAGGTAAGCATAAATTTACTTTTTAACTTATTTGTTTACATCGGAACTTTGTTCTGATGTAGACAAGTCCGGCCGTTAAGGGGTTAAGCACTCTTACAAAAAGAGTTTAAATACATCCTTGTGAGTGCAGCCAATGAGACCAAATAGTAGGCCTCACAGGACTGTCCGAACTATCATGATATTCTGACAATTCCTCCTATTCTATAGATAGGTTATGTCGCTAGGATAGACTCTTCCCATAAGAATTTGATGTCAAGGAGGAAATTCAGTCTCTGTCTTGAGATAAACATATTCCTTGAGATAATATGTCTGACCTTTGCAGTCCACTTTTGTTTTGTCTTATCTTCCATTTATGTGCTATTAATGATTTAGCTTGTTTAAGCCTATCTGTAGTAGGGTTAGTCTCAGTCTGCATGGGAATTTTGGTAAGTCGTTAAGTAGGGCAATTCAGTGTAAAGTTGTTTATTAGAATAGTTTGAAAGTGTGCTTGTATGCTTCGCCATAGTGGCCTTAGTTCACTGCATTCCCACCACATGTGTGTGTAATTCCCTTTGCATTCACAGCTCCTCCAACATTGTCACTTGCCCCTGGGTAAATGGAGTGTAGTCGGGTTGGGGTTAGGTACCAACGCATCATTACTTTGAAATTTAGCTCCAACAATTGTGGGGAGGTAGAGGATCTTTTAGTGTGCCCAAAGATTTTCCCATTCGCCGTTACCTATGAAGGACCCAAAATGCCATCTAGTTGTGTATGTAGGAAGCTGTGTTGCGTTGTGTTCTTGTATGAGTTTCCGAGATATCGAGAGTGAGTGTAATACTGTCTTGTTTTTGGCGCATAGGTGTTCATATGGAGTTAGATTTCTTAGGAAATCTAATTTGTACAGGGAGGTGTGAATGAAATGTGATAGTTCGAGATATTTGTCCTTGATATTGTTTCTATCCATGAGCTTGCCATTGTTTATAAAGTTAATTAATGGGGTTGTATATCCCCATTCCGTCAAACCTCTGGTAGCCTCTATCAAGGCCTCCAATTAGCTCTGCATTCGTATGGATGGGAAAGAGAGTAGATCTTGTGCCCATGATGTGTTGTTTTTGTGATATTACTGTGTCCCATGAGTCGAAAATATGTAATTGGACATCTAATTCTAGGTCTTGTGGGGGTCTGAGACTTTTGGAACCCAGCACAGGGCGCCCACCATAGGTACTTTTAGTATATGTGAGTCCATGGCCACCCACGCTTTGTTGTTGCTCTATACATGCTATCTCTACTTATCCTGGGTTTACTTTGGTCCCAGATGAATGAATTGATGTATTTTTGTAGCTGGGCAGGGCACCATTTAAGAAGGGGCAGTGGGAGTGCTTGGAGAGTGTATAGGATTCTTGGTATGGTAGTAATTTTTATACATTGACTTGGGATTGTATAAAGGTATGAGGTACCAGTATGAGGTGGATACCGAGATACTTGAGGATCTTAGTTTGAAGATTAAGGGGGCATATGGTAGAGAGTGACTGGAATATGTGTTGTGGTATAGAGATGTTAAGGATTTACTAGGAATTTTGAGCATTGGCAGAACATTTTAATCTCTGACATAATCTCTGGGACGGATTGAAATGGAGAGGTAACAGTGAAAAGCACGTAATCTGCATATAAGGCGATTTTAAAGTTGTGTGGTCCAATTTCTATACGCATGATTCTTTGATTGGATCTTACATGTGCAGCTTAGACTTCCATTGTTTAAATAAATACAGTGGGCAACAGGGGAAACCCTTGCCTCGTACCGTTCTTAAAGTGAATGTAAATTTTGATGCAAAAAGGGCCCGGTTTTTAAAAATTCAATCAAAAACAGGGGCACTTTAATTCATCAAAATGTACATTTCACTCGTTGTGAAAAAATACTTACCTTTTAAACTTGACAGCCGCTCCGACTTCCCCCGGTTGTCGCAAGCTATTTCTGACGTCAGAAATGATGGATCGGTCATCCTCCAATTACGGCTTCCCCCCCGGGGAATCAGTGTCTGATTCAACGCCGTTATTGGAGGAAGCCGGATTCCTCAAGAAGAGGCTTTGCGACGGGTGGAGGAAGCTGGAGCAACTGTCAAGATTAAAGTGCATGTAAAGTCAACCTACTCGCTCTGCATCATAGTGTGTAATTTCGAAAATAAAAGTGAGTTTCATTCATCAAAATCTCTAAATCTAAAAAGAAATAGTTAATAATTTACGTTGTATTCTTATCGGTGATTCCTCCGCCCGCCATTATAGTCCCACATTATATTGATGATTGACACTTCTATTTAGAACTATTTTCCTCACCCCGGGGCATCAGGTCAGTTGTTTCCTACGTCACGCGAATCTACTGCGCATGCGCTAACTACCAGATGACGTTACCAACTCAATGCGTTACCAACTAAACTTTGTTACGGAGTATTAACGCATGCGCAATGTGAAACGAGGTGCCGAGGTTTACAGCGTATTGATTGCTGAACGCATGCGCGTATTGTTGTCATCCAAATAGTAAACACATGCGCAAATGAGAGCCCTGATCGGGAACGCGATTCAAACCGACGTCATCTAGTGGGCGGTAGATATTAAAATGATGCAGGGGGAAAAACAGGAAGAAGACGTTTGGGAGGTGTTCAATGCATAGAACGAAGATAAGTTTATAGATAAAAATAACGATAAACATAATTTATTTTAAAATAATATTATTGCGGTTTGAATATTTATAAGATTGTGAACAAGTAGGTAACAATTAATAAGCAAAAATTTACATTCACTTTAAAAGGTAAGTATTTTTTTCACAACACGAGTGAAATGTAATTTATGATGAATTAAAGTGCCCCTGTTTTTAATCAAATTTTTTAAAACTTTAGCATCAAAATTTACATTCACATTAATGTCAAATGTGTTTTAAGAGCATGGCATTTGCCTTAAAGGGACATGAAACCCAAACATTTTCTTTCATGATTCAGAAAAGAATACAATTTTAAACAACTTTCCAATCTATTATTTATTTTGCTTCCTTCTCTTGTTATCCTTTGCTGAAAGATTTTATCTAGGCAAGCTCAGGAGCAGCAGAGAACCTAGGTTCTAGCTGTTGATTGATGCCTGCATATATATATATATATATATATATATATATATATATATATTGATTGTAATTGGCTCACCCATGTGTTCAGTTAGAAACCAGTAGTGCATTGCTGCTCTTTCAACAAATGATTCCAAGAGAAAGAAACAGATTAGATAATAGAAGTAAATTAGAAAGTTGTATTCTCTATCTGAATCATGAAAGAACATTTTGGGGTTTCATGTCCATTTAACCTTGGCCGTGGAGCCTAGTCCTATTGCTAATAATGTTTCATTAAAAAATCGCCAATCTATGCCTTTTCAGCATCAGTCGCAAGAAAGATATCTGGGATCTTGTTGTGTTTAGTATAGGTCATCAGCGTCAGGGCTCTGATGGTATTGTCCCCCACCTCTCTACGTGGGACAAATCCCACCTGATCTGTGTGTACTATGTCTTGTCGGATATTTTGCCAATATCTTCCCAAAAATTTTACATCTGTATTTAAGAGGGAGATGGGACTTGTGGGAGGTTTGTTGGGTTTAGGTATAACCAATACATGTGCAAGTAACATATCTATAGGTAGAGCCTGATCTTCATCTAATGTGTGGAATAGGGTTTGAATGTGGGGTGCCAATATGTTTTTAATTTTCTTCTATAAGATACGAGTCCACGGATTCATCCTTTACTTGTGGATATTATCCTCCTGCTAACTGGAAGTGGCAAAGAGCACCACAGCAGAGCTGTCTATATAGCTCCTCCCTTGACTCCACCCCCCGTCATTCTCTTTGCCTACTCTAAGTAATAGGAAGGGTAAAGTGAAAGAGGTGATAAAATGTTAGTTTTTATTTTCTTCAAGCAAGAGTTTTTTATTTTAAATGGTACCGGTGTGTACTATTTTCTCCTAGGCAGCAGATGGATGAAGACTTCTGCCTGGAGGCTGATGATCTTAGCAGTTGTTACTAAGATCCAGAGTAGTTCCCACAGAATGGCTGAGGAGTACTTAAGAAACTTCAGTGTGAGGAACGTTTTTCATGCTATAAGCAATGAGGTATGTTCAGTCATTTTTTTCTGGAGAGACTGTGTTATTTCAGAATTCGCTGACAGTATCCCCATGAGGGAAAGGGTAAGCAGTAATCCTAAAGTATAAAGAGGGGTATTACTGAACTTGCATATTGGGCTATAAAAAAATGGTTGTGGGCAAAAGTTTTCATGACTGGGAGTACAGATAACGTTTTCTCCTGTTAAGTGTAGTCAGTCCACGGGTCATCCATTACTTATGGGATTATATCTCCTCCCTAACAGGAAGTGCAAGAGGATCACCCAAGCAGAGCTGCTATATAGCTCCTCCCCTCTACGTCATACCCAGTCATTCTCTTGCACCTAACTAATAGATAGGACGTGTGAGAGGACTGTGGTTGTTAAACTTAGTTTTTATTTCTTCAATCAAAAGTTTGTTATTTTAAACAGCACCGGAGTGTGTTGTTTTTTCTCAGGCAGCATTAGAAGAAGAATCTACCTGAGTTTGTGTATGATCTTAGCGGTCGTAACTAAGATCCACTTGCTGTTCTCGGCCATTCTGAGGAGTGAGGTAACTTCAGAACAGGGGATAGCAGGCAGGGTTCACCTGCAAGGAGGTATGTTGCAGTATATTATTTTCTAAGGAATGGAATTGACTGAGAAAATACTGCTAATACCGATGTAATGTAAGTGCAGCCTTAAATGCAGTAGTAGCGACTGGTATCAGGCTGATATGTATTTATGTTTACACTGAGGTATTTCTGGGGAATGGAACTTCACTAAGAAAATACTGTATATATTTAAGTAATATTTGAGCCTCCACTGCAGTGAAAGCGACTAGCAGCAGGCTTATTAATAACATTTCATAATTTTATTTTTAAAACGTTTACTGGCATGTTAATAGTTTTTTTCTGAGGTACTTGGTGATAAAACTTTATGGGCATGATTTTTACCACATGGCTGTCGTTTGTTTCTGAATAAAATCAGTTTACTGAGCTTCCCCACTGTTGTATTATGAGTGGGAGGGGCCTATTTTAGCGCTTTATTGCGCAGTAAAAATTCAGTCACAGTCTTCCTATTTCTTCCTCCATGATCCAGGACGTCTCTACAGAGCCCAGGGGTCTCCAAAACTAGTTTTGAGGGAGGTAATCACTCACAGCAGACCTGTGAGAGTGTGTTTTGACTGTGATAAAAACGTTAATATTAAATTGTTATCCGTTTTTGGGTACTAAGGGGTTAATCATCCATTTGCTGGTGGGTGCAATCCTTTGCTAACTTAATGCATTTACTGTGAAAATTTGGTTGCTATAACTAATTTGGTTCATTGTTATTTCAACTGTGACAGTTTTTTGTGCTTCTTAAAGGCACAGTAACGTTTTTTATATTGCTTGTAAATATATTGCTTGAAGGGGTTAATCATCCATTTGCTGGTGGGTGCAATCCTTTGCTAACTTAATGCATTTACTGTGAAAATTTGGTTGCTATAACTAATTTGGTTCATTGTTATTTCAACTGTGACAGTTTTTTGTGCTTCTTAAAGGCACAGTAACGTTTTTTATATTGCTTGTAAATTTATTTGAAAAGTATTTTCCAAGCTTGCTAGTCTCATTGCTAGTTTGTTTAAACATGTCTGACACAGATGACTCTCTTTGTTCAATATGTTTAAAGGCCAATGTGGAGCCCAATAGAAATTTGTGTACTGATTGCATTGATGCTACTTTAAATAAAAGCCAATCTGTACATGTAAAGAAAATTTCACCAGACAACGAGGGGGAAGTTATGCCGACTAACTCTCCTCACGTGTCAGTACCTTCGCCTCCCGCTCAGGAGGTGCGTGATATTGTGGCGCCAAGTACATCAGGGCGGCCCATACAAATCACTTTGCAAGACATGGCTAATGTTATGACTGAAGTACTATCTAAATTGCCAGAATTTAGGGGTAAACGCGATCACTCTGGGGTAAGAACAGAGTGTGCTGATAATAATAGAGCCATGTCTGATACTGCGTCACAATTTGCAGAACATGAGGACGGAGAGCTTCATTCTGTGGGTGACGGATCTGATCCAAGTAAACTGGACTCAGACATTTCAAATTTTAAATTTAAGCTTGAGAACCTCCGTGTATTACTAGGGGAGGTATTAGCGGCTCTGAATGATTGTAACACGGTTGCAATTCCAGAGAAAATATGTAGGCTGGATAAATATTTTGCGGTACCGGCGTGTACTGACGTTTTTCCTATACCTAAAAGGCTTACAGAAATTGTTAACAAGGAGTGGGATAGACCCGGTGTGCCTTTTTCACCCCCTCCTATATTTAGAAAAATGTTTCCAATAGACGCCACCACACGGGACTTATGGCAGACGGTCCCTAAGGTGGAGGGAGCAGTTTCTACTCTGGCTAAGCGCACCACTATCCCGGTGGAGGATAGCTGTGCTTTTGTAGATCCAATGGATAAAAAGTTAGAGGGTTACCTTAAGAAAATGTTTGTTCAGCAAGGTTTTATATTACAACCCCTTGCATGCATTGCGCCTGTCACGGCTGCAGCGGCATTCTGGTTTGAGTCTCTGGAAGAGACCATTAGCTCAGCTCCATTGGATGAGATTATAGACAAGCTTAAAGTCCTTAAGCTAGCTAATTCATTTATTTCTGATGCCGTAGTACACTTAACTAAGCTTACGGCTAAGAACTCCGGATTCGCCATTCAAGCGTGTAGAGCGCTGTGGCTTAAATCCTGGTCAGCCGATGTGACTTCTAAATCTAAATTGCTTAACATCCCTTTCAAAGGACAGACATTATTCGGGCCCGGTTTGAAAGAAATTATCGCTGACATTACTGGAGGTAAGGGCCATGCCCTGCCTCAAGACAGGGCCAAACCAAGGGCTAAACAGTCTAATTTTCGTGCCTTTCGTAACTTCAAGGCAGGAGCAGCATCAACTTCCTCCGCTCCAAGACAGGAAGGAACTGTTGCTCGCTACAGACAGGGCTGGAAACCTAACCAGTCCTGGAACAAGGGCAAGCAGGCCAGAAAACCTGCTGCTGCCCCTAAGACAGCATGAAGTGAGGGCCCCCGATCCGGAAACGGATCTAGTGGGGGCCAGACTTTCTCTCTTCGCCCAGGCTTGGGCAAGAGATGTCCAGGATCCCTGGGCGTTAGAGATCATATCTCAGGGATATCTTCTGGACTTCAAAGCTTCTCCTCCAAAAGGGAGATTTCATCTTTCAAGGTTGTCAGCAAACCAGATAAAGAAAGAGGCGTTTCTACACTGTGTACAAGACCTTTTACTAATGGGAGTGATCCACCCAGTTCCGCGGTCGGAACACGGACAAGGGTTTTACTCAAATCTGTTTGTGGTTCCCAAAAAAGAGGGAACCTTCAGACCAATCTTGGACTTAAAGATCCTAAACAAATTCCTAAGAGTTCCATCGTTCAAAATGGAAACTATTCGGACCATCTTACCTATGATCCAAAAGGGTCAGTACATGACCACAGTGGATTTAAAGGATGCCTACCTTTACATACCAATTCACAAGGATCATTACCGGTATCTAAGGTTTGCCTTCCTAAACAGGCATTACCAGTTTGTAGCTCTTCCCTTCGGGTTAGCTACAGCTCCAAGAATCTTTACAAAGGTTCTGGGCTCTCTTCTGGCGGTACTAAGACCGCGAGGAATAGCGGTAGCTCCGTACCTAGACGACATTCTGATACAAGCGTCAAGTTTCCAAACTGCCAAGTCTCATACAGAGTTAGTTTTGGCATTTCTAAGGTCGCATGGGTGGAAGGTGAACGTAGAAAAGAGTTCTCTATTGCCACTCACAAGAGTTCCCTTCTAGGGGACTCTTATAGATTCTGTAGAAATGAAAATTTACCTGACAGAGGACAGGTTATCAAAACTTCATTCCATTCAACACCCGTCAGTGGCTCAATGCATGGAGGTAATCGGCTTAATGGTAGCGGCAATGGACATAGTACCTTTTGCACGCCTGCATCTCAGACCGCTGCAATTGTGCATGCTAAGTCAGTGGAATGGGGATTACTCAGATTTGTCCCCTATGCTAAATCTGGATCAAGAGACCAGAGATTCTCTTCTATGGTGGCTTTCTCGGCCACATCTGTCCAGGGGGATGCCCTTCAGCAGGCCAGATTGGACGATTGTAACAACAGACGCCAGCCTGCTAGGTTGGGGCGCTGTCTGGAATTCCCTGAAGGCTCAGGGATCATGGACTCAGGAGGAGAGACTCCTTCCAATAAACATTCTGGAATTAAGAGCAGTTTTCAATGCCCTTCTGGCTTGGCCTCAGTTAGCAACTCTGAGGTTCATCAGGTTTCAGTCGGACAACATCACGACTGTGGCTTACATCAACCATCAGGGAGGGACAAGGAGTTCCCTAGCGATGATGGAAGTCTCAAAGATAATTCGCTGGGCAGAGTCTCACTCTTGCCACCTGTCAGCGATCCACATCCCAGGCGTGGAGAACTGGGAGGCGGATTTCCTAAGTCGCCAGACTTTTCATCCGGGGGAGTGGGAACTTCATCCGGAGGTGTTTGCCCAACTGCTTCAGCATTGGGGCAAACCAGATCTGGATCTCATGGCATCTCGCCAGAACGCCAAGCTTCCTTGTTACGGATCCAGGTCCAGGGACCCGGGAGCGGTACTGATAGATGCTCTGACAGCACCTTGGGTTTTCAACATGGCTTATGTGTTTCCACCCTTCCCGATGCTTCCTCGATTGATTGCCAGGATCAAACAGGAGAGAGCATCGATGATTCTAATAGCGCCTGCGTGGCTACGCAGGACCTGGTATGCAGATCTAGTGGACATGTCGTCCTGTCCACCTTGGTCTCTGCCTCTGAGACAGGACCTTCTGATTCAGGGTCCTTTCAAACATCCAAATCTAATTTCTCTGAGGCTGACTGCATGGAGATTGAACGCTTGATTCTATCAAAGCGGGGATTCTCGGAGTCAGTGATTGATACCTTAATACAGGCTAGGAAACCTGTTACCAGGAAAATTTACCATAAAATATGGCGTAAATACTTATATTGGTGCGAATCCAAGAGTTACTCATGGAGTAAGGTTAGGATTCCTAGGATATTGTCTTTTCTACAATAAGGTTTAGAAAAGGGTTTATCTGCTAGTTCGTTAAAGGGACAGATCTCAGCTCTGTCTATCCTTTTACACAAACGTCTGTCAGAAGTTCCAGACGTTCAGGCTTTTTGTCAGGCTTTGGCTAGGATTAAGCCTGTGTTTAAGACTGTTGCTCCGCCGTGGAGCTTAAACTTAGTTCTTAACGTTCTGCAAGGTGTTCCGTTTGAACCCCTTCATTCCATTGATATCAAGCTGTTATCTTGGAAAGTTCTGTTTTTAATGGCTATTTCCTCGGCTCGAAGAGTCTCTGAGTTATCGGCCTTACATTGTGATTCTCCTTATCTGATTTTTCATTCAGACAAGGTAGTTCTGCGTACTAAGCCTGGGTTCTTACCTAAGGTAGTCACTAACAGGAATATCAATCAAGAGATTGTTGTTCCATCATTGTGCCCTAACCCTTCTTCAAAGAAGGAACGACTTCTGCACAATCTGGACGTCGTCCGTGCCCTGAAATTTTATTTGCAGGCAACTAAGGATTTTCGTCAAACTTCTTCCCTGTTTGTCGTTTATTCTGGACAAAGGAGAGGTCAAAAAGCTTCGGCTACCTCTCTCTCTTTTTGGCTTCGTAGCATAATACGTTTAGCATATGAGACTGCTGGACAGCAGCCTCCTGAAAGGATTACAGCTCATTCTACTAGAGCTGTGGCTTCCACTTGGGCCTTTAAGAATGAGGCCTCTGTTGAACAGATTTGCAAGGCTGCAACTTGGTCTTCACTTCATACTTTTTCAAAATTTTACAAATTTGACACTTTTGCTTCTTCGGAGGCTGTTTTTGGGAGAAAGGTTCTACAGGCAGTGGTTCCTTCCGTGTAAAGATCCTGCCTTTCCCTCCCGTCATCCGTGTACTTTTAGCTTTGGTATTGGTATCCCATAAGTAATGGATGACCCGTGGACTGACTACACTTAACAGGAGAAAACATAATTTATGCTTACCTGATAAATTCCTTTCTCCTGTAGTGTAGTCAGTCCACGGCCCGTCCTGTTGTTTACGGCAGGTCTAAAAAATTTTTAACTTAAACTCCAGTCACCACTGCACCCTATAGTTTCTCCTTTCTCGTTTGGTTTCGGTCGAATGACTGGGTATGACGTAGAGGGGAGGAGCTATATAGCAGCTCTGCTTGGGTGATCCTCTTGCACTTCCTGTTAGGGAGGAGATATAATCCCATAAGTAATGGATGACCCGCGGACTGACTACACTACAGGAGAAAGGAATTTATCAGGTAAGCATAAATTATGTTTTTTATGAGAGACGTTTTTTATGCTTTGAGTATAAGAGGGTACACATGGCTTCATTTATGGGTATATGAACCCACATGGCTAGGTTTTAGACCGCTCTGGTGCAGTTATTTTAGGCTGTGAGACATCGAGTGAGATGGGCGGGGCCTATTTTCACGCCTCAGTTGCGCAGTTGTTTTTCCCAGACAAGCAGCAAGCTCCAACTCCAGTGGGCCTTTCAGAACAGTATTGGGCCTAATCGAAGGTTTAATCCGATTTTCCAGTGGGTGTTTTTAGTTGAAGTTAACGTTTTATTGCATAACGTTTTTTTGGTAAGGGTTAAGTATTCCTTTCCTTAGCTGACATGTTGGGATGCTTTTAGCATAAAATTGGGATAATTTTATCGTTTTAAAGCAGTTTTGGAAAAATGTTATGCTTTTTTTCTCTTAAAGGCGCAGTACCGTTTTTTCAGATTGTTATTTTTTCACTAAATAAAGTGTTTTCAAGCCTGTTTGTGGTCATTACTAGCCTGTTTAACATGTCTGACATTGAGGAAAGCCAATGTTCCATGTGTTTAGAAGCCATTGTGGAACCCCCACTTAAACTGTGTCCCTCATGTACTGAAAGGGCCTTACATTGCAAAGAACATATTTTAGCTGATAAAAGTATGTCTCAGGATGATTCTCAGTCAGAAGAGAATCAGGTCATGCCATCTACTTTTCCCCAAGTGTCACAACCTTTAACGCCCGCCCAAGCGACGCCAAGTACTTCTAGTGCGTCTAATTCGGTCACCCTGCAAGATATGGCCGCAGTTATGTCTACTACCCTTACAGAGGAATTATCTAAACTGCCTGGTTTGCAGGGGAAGCGCAGTAGGTCTGGTATTAGAGTAAATGCTGAGCCCTCTGACGCTTTATTGGCCATCTCCGATGTACCCTCACAATGTTCTGATTTGGGTGGGGAAATTGCTGTCTGAGGGTTCTGATTCAGGAAAGATGTTCCCTCAAACAGATTCAGATATGAAAGCCTTTAAGTTTAAGCTTGAACACCTCTGCTTGTTGCTCAGGGAGATTTTAGCGAGACTGGATGATTGTGACCCTATTGTAATTCCACCAGAGAAATTGTGTAAAATGGATAGATATCTAGAGGTCCCTACTTACACTAATGTTTTTCCGGTCCCTAAGAGGATTTCGGACATTGTTACTAAGGAATGGGATAGACCAGGCATTCCGTTCTCTCCCTCTCCTACTTTTAAGAAAATGTTTCCCATATCTGACACCATTCGGGATTCCTAGCAGACGGTCCCTAAGGTGGAGGATGCTATTTCCACACTGGCTAAGCGTACAACTATACCTATTGAGGACAGTTGTGCTTTCAAAGATCCTATGGATAAAAAATTAGAGGGTCTCCTAAAGAAATTGTTTATTCATCAGGGTTTTCTTCTACAACCTATAGCGTGCATTGTTCCTGTAACTACTGCAGCTGCTTTTTGGTTCGAAGCTCTAGAGGAGTCTCTTAAGGTTGAGACCCCATTAGATGATATTTTAGATAGAATTAAGGCTCTCAAGCTAGCTAATTCTTTTATTACTGATGCCCTTTTCAACTAAACTAAATTAGCGGCAAAGAATTCAGGTTTTGCCATTTTAGCGCGTAGAGCGTTATGTCTTAAGTTCTGGTCTGCTGATGTGTCATCAAAATCTAAGCTATTAGCTATTCTTTTAAAAGATAAGACCCTATTCGGGCCTAAACTGAAGGAGATAATTTCCGACATCACTGGAGGAAAAGGCCATGCCCTTCCTCAGGATAAGACAAATAGAATGAGGGCTAAACAAAATAATTTTCGTTCCTTTCGAAACTTCAAAGGTGGTCCCTCTTCCTCCTCCCCTGCCACAAAGCAGGAGGGGAATTTTGCTCAATCCAAGTCAGTCTGGAGACCTAACCAGACCTGGAATAAAGGTAAACAGGCCAAGAAGCCCGCTGCTGCAACCAAGACAGCATGAAGGGGCAGCCCCCGATCCGGGAACGGATCTAGTAGGGGGCAGACTTTCTCTCTTCGCTCAGGCTTGAGCAAGAGACGTTCAGGATTCCTGGGCTTTAGAAATCGTGACCCAGGGGTATCATCTAGAATTCAAAGATTCTCCTCCGAGGGGAAGCTTTCATCTTTCACGTTTATCTGTAAACCAGACAAAAAGGTGTTCTTACGCTGTGTAGAAGACCTATATACCATGGGTGTAATCTGCCCAGTTCCAAAAGCAGAACAGGGGGAGGGTTTCTACTCCAATCTGTTTGTGGTTCCCAAAAAAGAGGGAACCTTCAGACCGATTTTAGATCTCAAAATTCTAAACAAATTTCTCAGAGTCCCATCCTTCAAGATGGAGACCATTCGGACAATTTTACCAATGATCCAGGAGGGTCAATATATGACCACCGTGGATTTGAAGGATGCGTATCTTCACATTCCTAGCCACAAAGATCATCACCAGTTCCTCAGGTTCGCCTTCCTGGACAAGCATTACCAGTTTGTGGCCCTTCCTTTCTGGTTGGCCACAGCTCCCAGAATTTTCACAAAGGTGCTAGGGTCCCTTCTGGTGGTTCTAAGTCCGCGGGGCATAGCAGTGGCGCCCTATCTGGACGATATCTTGATTCAGGCGTCAACTTACCAGCTATCCAAATCTCACACGGACATTGTGTTGACTTTTCTAAGATCTCACGGGTGGAAGGTGAACATAAAGAAGAGTTCACTTGTCCCCCTCACAAGAGTTCCATTCCTGGGAACTCTGATAGACTCGGTAGACATGAACATTTTTCTTACGGAGGTCAGAAAATCAAAGATCTTAACCACCTGCCGAGCACTTCATTCCATTCCTCGGCCGTCAGTGAATCAGTGTATGGAGGTAATTGGACTAATGGTAGCGGCAATGGACATAGTTCCGTTTCCTCGCTTGCATCTCAGACCACTGCAACTATGCATGCTCAGACAGTGGAATGGGGACTATGCAAATTTATCTCCTCAGATAAATCTGGATCAAGAGACCAGAGACTCTCTTCTTTGGTGGTTGTCACAGGATCATCTGTCCCAGGGAATGTGTTTCCGCAGGCCAGCATGGGTCATAGTGACGACGGACGCCAGCCTATTGTGTTGGGGTGCATTCTGGAATTTCCTGAAGGCACAGGGTGTGTGGACTCAGGAGGAGGCTCTCCTTCCAATAAATATTCTAGAACTGAGAGCGATATTCAACGCGCTTCAGGCGTGTTCTCAGCTGGCTTCGGCCAAATTTATAAGATTCCAGTCGGACAATATCACGACTGTAGCATATATCAATCATCAAGGGGGAACAAAGAGTTCTCTAGCGATGATAGAGGTTTCCAAAATAATTTGATGGGCAGAGACTCACTCTTGCCATCTATCAGCAATCTATATTCCAGGAGTGGAGAACTGGGAAGCGGATTTTCTAAGTGGTCAGACTTTTCATCCGGGGGAGTGGGAACTCCATCCGGAGGTGTTTGCACAATTGATTCATCAATGGGGCACACCAGAATTGGATCTGATGGCATCTCGTCAGAATGCCAAACTTCCTTGTTACAGGTCCAGATCAAGGGATCCTCAAGCAGTACTGATAGATGCTCTAGCAGTACCGTGGTCGTTCAACCTGGCTTATGTGTTTCCTCCTTTTCCTCTTCTACCCCGTCTGATTGCAAAAATCAAACAGGAGAGGGCTTCGGTAATATTGATAGCGCCTGCGTGGCCACGCAGGACTTGGTATGCAGACCTGGTGGAAATGTCATCTCTGCCACCGTGGAAACTGCCACTGAGACAGGACCTTCTCATTCAGGGTCCGTTCCAACATCCAAATCTAGTTTCTCTGCAGCTGACTGCCTGGAGATTGAACGATTGATTCTATCTAAGCGGGGATTCTCTGAGTCGGTCATTGATACCTTGGTTCAGGCTCGGAAGCCTGTCACTGGGAAAATTTATCATAAGATATGGCGTAAATATCTTTATTGGTGCGAATCCAAAGGCTACTCATGGAGTAAGATCAGGATTCTTAGGATTTTGTCCTTTCACCAAGAAGGATTGGAGAAGGGGTTATCAGCTAGTTCCTTAAAGGGACAGATTTCTGCTTTGTCAATCTTACTGCACAAACGTCTGGCAGATGTCCCAGACGTTCAGTCGTTTTGTCAGGCTTTGGTTAGAATTAAGCCTGTGTTTAAACCTGTTGCTCCGCCATGGAGTTTGAATTTAGTTCTTAATGTTCTTCAAGGGGTTCCGTTTGAACCCATGCATTCCATAAATATTAAACTTCTATCTTGGAAAGTTCTGTTTTTAGTTGCTATCTCTTCTGCTCATAGAGTTTCTGAGCTATCTGCGTTGCAATGCGACTCGCCTTATCTTATATTCCATTCTGATAAGGTGGTTTTGCGCACTAAACCTGGATTCCTTCCTAAGGTTGTTTCAAATAAGAATATTAATCAGGAAATTGTTGTTCCTTCTCTGTGTCCTAACCCTTCTTCTAAGAAGGAGTGTCTGTTACATAACTTAGACGTGGTTCGTGCTTTGAAGTTTTACTTGCAAGCGACCAAGGATTTCCATCAAACATCTTCTCTGTTTGTTGTCTATTCTGGAAAGCGTAGAGGTCAAAAAGCTACGGCTACCTCTCTTTCTTTTTGGCTGAAAAGCATCATCCGTTTAGCATATGAGACTGCTGGACAGCAGCCTCCTGAAAGAATTACAGCTCACTCTACTAGAGCGGTGGCTTCCACATGGGCTTTTAAAAACGATGCTTCTGTTGAACAGATTTGTAAGGCTGCAACTTGGTCTTCCCTTCATACCTTTTCCAAATTTTCCAAATTTGATACTTTTGCTTCTTCTGAGGCTGTTTTTGGGAGAAAAGTTCTTCAAGCAGTGGTGCCTTCTGTTTAGGTATCTGTCTTGTCCCTCCCGTTCATCTGTGTCCTGCAGCTTTGGTATTGTATCCCACAAGTAAAGGATGAATCTGTGCACCTTTTAGTTCTCCTTTTTCTTCCTATACCTTCGGTCGAATGACTGGGGGTGGAGTCAAGGGAGGAGCTATATAGACAGCTCTGCTGTGGTGCTCTTTGCCACTTCCTGTTAGCAGGAGGATAATATCCCACAAGTAAATGATGAATTCATGGATTAGTCGTATCATAGAAGAAATCAATTTATCAGGTAAGCATAAATTTCCTTTTGTGTATAGATCTTTCCATCTAAAGGGGAGGAGAGTCCACGGCTTCATTCATTACTATTGGGAATTAAGAACCTTGCCACCAGGAGAAGGCAAAGACACCCCAGCCAATGGCTTAAATACCTCCCCCACTTCCCTCACCCCCCAGTCATTCTTTGCCTTTCGTCACAGGAGGATGGCAGAGGAGTGCCGGAGTTTTGGAGTAGTCTCTTATGGAGGGTAGTACTCTTCTCAGTGGGACTGGAGTTTTAAGTAGTCCTGTCAGTCTCTCAGTGAGGGCCTGGGCGAAAGTTAGAGTCCGAAGATGCAGGAAGTTTCTTTCTGTGAAATTATCCCTGCCCCGCAAGCAGTCAGCGTTGTCAAACTTTGTTTCGCTGCCTGCTTTCTTCTCTCAAGTCCATGGCGGAGGTGATGCTACTATTTGTCACACTTGAAAGGCCGTGTTCCTTTTCCACGGCGTAGATTCTGGTAAGATCATTTCATTTTTCTCTTGTAAGGTGTATCCAGTCCACGGGTTCATCCATTACTTGTGGGATATTCTCCTTCCCAACAGGAAGCTGCAAGAGGACACCCACAGCAGAGCTGTCTATATAGCTCCTCCCCTAACTGCCACCCCCTGTCATTCTCTTGCAGCTCTCGACAAGATAGGAAGTATCAAGAGATATGTGGTGACTTAGTGTAGTTTTACCTTCAATCAAAAGTTTGTTATTTTTAAACGGTACCTGCGTTGTACTGTTTTACTCTCGGGCAGAAATTAGAAGAAGAATCTGCCTGGAGGTTGATGATCTTAGCGGTTTGTAACTAAGGTCCATTGCTGTTCTCACGCATAACTGAAGAGTATGGGAAAGACTTCAGTTGGGGGAACGGTCTGCAGATTACCTGCTTTGAGGTATGTTCAGTATATTTATTTCTAGAGAGATGATAAGATCTAGAAAATGCTGACAGAGCCTTGTATAATTGAGGTAAGCCTGATGCAGTGATTTAACAACGACTGGGAACATGCTTACAAAAAAGGGTAATATTCATGTTAATACTCATATTTCTTAGTGACAAAACGTTTACATGTTATATAGAAAGAACGTTTTTTCTCTGAGGGTGATAAATCGTTTTTTGGGGCCTAGTTTCCACATGGCTAGTCAGATACTCCTAGGAGTATTTTCCTAAGGCCCTCTGACATCGAGTGCATGGTGGGAGGGGCCTATTTTTGCGCTCTAGATGCGCAGTTCATATTCAGACTGAGACATCCAGCTTCCCTAAAGGAGTCCTCTGGCATCTGAGGACCACTATAGAGGGCTTATTTCTTTCCTAAATCGTATTTGAGGGCAGGTAGGAGCCACAGCAGAGCTGTGGCAAGGTGTTTAACTATTTATTAAGGTTTTTTAACGTTTTTCAAATCCGGTTTGGGGCCTAAAGGGTTAATCATCCATTTGCAAGTGGGTGCAATGCTGCTTTAGTCCCTTATACACACTGTAAAAATTTTGAAGAGTTTACTACTTTTTAACACTGTTTTGCAGTTTATGTGATAGTTTTTTTCTCTTAAAGGCACAGTACAATTTCTCTTGTTAAGTGTATCCAGTCCACGGATCATCCATTACTTATGGGATATTAACTCCTCCCCAACAGGAAGTGCAAGAGGATTCACCCAGCAGAGCTGCTATATAGCTCCTCCCCTAACTGCCATTACCAGTCATTCTCTTGCACCCAACGAATAGATAGGATGTGTGAGAGGACTGTGGTGATTATACTTAGTTTCATACCTTCAAACATCAAAATCTAATTTCTCTGAAGCTGACTGCTTGGAAATTGAACGCTTGATTTTATCAAAACGTGGTTTTTCTGAGTCAGTTATTGATACCTTAATACAGGCTAGGAAGCCTGTTACCAGAAAGATTTACCATAAGATATGGCGCAAATACTTATATTGGTGCGAATCCAAGAGTTACTCATGGAGTAAGGTTAGGATTCCGAGGATATTGTCTTTTCTACAAGAAGGTTTAGAAAAGGGTTTATCCGCTAGTTCCTTAAAGGGACAGATTTCAGCTCTGTCCATTCTTTTACACAAACGTCTGTCAGAAGTTCCGGACGTTCAAGCTTTTTGTCAGGCTTTAGCTAGGATCAAGCCTGTGTTTAAAACTGTTGCTCCACCATGGAGTTTGAACTTAGTTCTTAATGTTTTACAGGGGGTTCCGTTTGAACCCCTTCATTCCATTGATATCAAGTTGTTATCTTGGAAAGTTCTGTTTTTAATGGCGATTTCCTCGGCTCGAAGAGTCTCTGAGTTATCTGCCTTACATTGTGATTCTCCTTATCTGATTTTTCATTCAGACAAGGTAGTTCTGCGTACTAAACCTGGGTTCCTACCTAAGGTGGTCACTAACAGGAATATCAATCAAGAGATTGTGGTTACATCTTTGTGTCCTAATCCTTCTTCGAAAAAGTAACGTCTGCTACACAATCTAGATGTAGTCCGTGCCCTGAAATTTTATCTACAGGCAACTAAGGATTTTCGACAAACGTCTTCCCTGTTTGTCGTTTATTCTGGTCAGAGGAGAGGTCAAAAAGCTTCGGCTACCTCTCTCTCCTTTTGGCTTCGTAGCATAATACGGTTAGCCTATGAGACTGCTGGACAGCAGCCTCCTGAAAGAATTACAGCACATTCTACTAGAGCTGTGGCTTCCACTTGGGCCTTTAAGAATGAGGCTTCTGTTGAACAGATTTGCAAGGCTGCAACTTGGTCTTCTCTTCATACTTTTTCCAAATTTTCCAAATTTGACACTTTTGCTTCTTCGGAGGCTGTTTTTGGGAGAAAGGTTCTTCAGGCAGTGGTTCCTTCCGTATAAAGAGCCTGCCTGTCCCTCCCGTCATCCGTGTACTTTAGCTTTGGTATTGGTATCCCATAAGTAATGGATGATCCGTGGACTGGATACACTTAACAAGAGAAAACATAATTTATGCTTACCTGATAAATTTATTTCTCTTGTAGTGTATCCAGTCCACGGCCCGCCCTGTCACTTTAAGGCAGGTAATTTTTCCATTAAACTACAGTCACCACTGTACCCTATGGTTTTCCTTTCTCTGCATGTTTTCGGTCGAATGACTGGTAATGGCAGTTAGGGGAGGAGCTATATAGCAGCTCTGCTGGGTGAATCCTCTTGCACTTCCTGTTGGGGAGGAGTTAATATCCCATAAGTAATGGATGATCCGTGGACTGGATACACTACAAGAGAAATAAATTTATCAGGTAAGCATAAATTATGTTTTTTATTTAATTGCTGTTTCACATTTATTAAAGTGTTTTCCAAGCTTGCTGGTCTCATTACTAGTCTGTTAAACATGTCTGACATAGAGGAAACTCCTTGTTCAATATGTTTAGAAGCCATTGTGGAACCACCTCTTAGAATGTGTACCAAATGTACTGAAATTTCTATAACTTATAAAGACCATATTATGGCATTTAAAGATTTATCCCCAGAGGTTTCTCAGACTGACAAAAGGGAGGTTATGCCATCTAGCTCTCCCCACGTGTCAGAACCTATAACTCCCGCTCAAGTGACGCCAAGTACATCTAGCGAGTCCAATGCGTTTACCTTACAAGACATGGCGGCAGTTATGACTAATACCCTCACAGAGGTATTGTCCAAACTGCCAGGGTTACAAGGAAAGCGAGACAGCTCTGGGGCTAGAACAAATACAGAGCTTTCTGACGCTTTAGTAGCTATGTCCGATATACCCTCACAATGCTCCGAAGCCGTGGCAAGGGATTTGCTATCTGAGGGTGAGATTTCAGATTCAGGGAAGACATTACTACAGTCCGATTCTGAAATGACAGCCTTTAAATTTATGCTTGAACACCTCCGCTAATTGCTCAGGGAGGTTTTAGCGACTCTGGATGACTGTGACCCCATTGTAGTTCCAGAGAAATTGTGTAAAATGGACAAATACTTTGCAGTGCCTGTTTACACTGATGTTTTTTCATTCCCTAAGAGGTTTTCGGAAATTATTACTAGGGAATGGGATAGACCAGGTGTGCCGTTCTCTCCCCCTCCTGCTTTTAAAAAGATGTTTCCCATAGATGCCGCCATACTGGACTCGTGGCAGACGGTCCCTAAGGTGGAGGGAGCAGTCTCTACCCTAGCTAAGCGTACAACTATCCCCGTCGAGGACAGTTGTGCTTTCTTAGATCCTATGGATAAAAAATTGGAGGGTCTCCTTAAGAAATTTTTTATCCATCAAGGTTTTATTCTCCAGCCTCTTGCATGCATTGCCCCAGTTACTGCTGCAGCGGCTTTTTGGTTCGAGTCTCTTGAGGAGGCTCTACAGGTGGAGACCCCGTTAGATGATATTTTAGACAGGATTAAAGCTCTCAAGTTAGCTAATTCCTTTATTTCTGACGCCGTTTTTCATCTAACCAAACTAACGGCTAAGAATTCAGGTTTTGCCATTCTGGCGCGCAGGGCGCTATGGCTTAAGTCCTGGTCGGCAGACGTTACTTCAAAGTCTAAGCTTCTTAACATCCCCTTCAAAGGACAGACCCTATTCGGGCCGGCCTGAAGGAGATTATTTCTGATATTACTGGAGGAAAAGGTCATGCCCCTCCTCAGGATAGGTCCAATAAATTAAGGACCAAACAGAATAATTTTTGTTCATTTCGAAACTTCAAGAGTGGCGCAGCTTCAGCTTCATCTAATGCAAAACAAGAGGGAAATTTCGCCCAGTCCAAACCAGTCTGGAGACCGAACCAGGCTTGGAACAAGGGGAAGCAGGCCAAAAAACCTGCTGCCGCCTCTAAGACAGCATGAAGGAGTAGCCCCCGATCCGGGACCTAGTAGGGGGCAGACTTTCTCTCTTCGCCCAGGCTTGGGCAAGAGACGTCCAGGATCCCTGGGCATTAGAGATTGTTTCCCAGGGATATCTTCTGGACTTCAAAGCTTCATCTCCAAAGGGGAGATTTCATCTCTCACAATTATCTGTAAACCAGATAAAGAGAGAGGCATTCTTACGTTGTGTTCAAGACCTACTGGTTATGGGAGTGATCCACCCAGTTCCAAGGGAGGAACAGGGGCAGGGCTTCTAGTCAAATCTGTTTATAGTTCCCAAAAAAGAGGGAATTTTCAGACCAATCTTGGATCTCAAGATCCTAAACAAATTTCCTTCAAGATGGAGACTATCTGAACCATCCTCCCTATGATCCAGGAGGGTCAATTTATGACTACCGTGGACTTAAAGGATGCTTATCTCCACATTCCGATTCACAGAGATCATCATCAGTTCCTCAGGTTCGCCTTCTTAGACAGGCATTACCAGTTTGTGGCTCTTCCCTTCGGGCTAGCCACGGCACCAAGTATCTTTACGAAGGTTCTAGGGTCCCTACTGGCGGTTCTAAGGCCACGAGGCATAGCGGTGGCTCCTTACCTAGACGACATTCTGATACAGGCGTCGACTTTTCAAATCGCCAAGTCCCATACGGACATTGTTCTTCCCTTTCTGAGGTCTCACGGGTGGAAGGTGAACGAAAAAAAGAGTTCTCTCTCCCCTCTCACAAGAGTTTCCTTCCTAGGAACACTGATAGATTCAGTAGAAATGAAAATTTTTCTGACAGAGGTCAGGTTATCAAAGCTTCTAACTTCCTGCCGTTCTCTTCATTCCACTTCTCGGTCGTCAGTGGCTCAGTGTATGGAATTAATCGGCCTAATGATAGCAGCAATGGACATAGTTCCGTTTGCCCTCCTACATCTCAGACCACTGCAACTTTGCATGCTCAATCAGTGGAATGGGGACTACACAGATTTGTCCCTTCTGCTAAATCTGGATCAAGAGACCAGGGATTCTCTTCTCTGGTGGTTATCTCGGGTCCATCTGTCCAGGGGAATGAGTTTCCGCAGGCCAGAGTGGACTATAGTGACGACAGATTTCAGCCTTCTGGGCTGGGGCGCAGTCTGGAACTCCCTGAAGGCTCAGGGTTCGTGGACTCGGGAGGAAGCCCTCCTTCCGATAAACATTCTGGAACTGAGAGTGATATTCAATGCTCTTCAGGCTTGGCCTCAACTAGCTGCGGTCAGGTTCATCAGATTTCAGTCGGACAATATCACGACTGTAGCCTATATCAACCATCAGGGGGGAACAAGAAGCCCCCTGGCAATGTTGGAGGTTTCAAAGATAATTCTATGGGCAGAGGTTCACTCTTGCCATCTCTCAGCTATCCATATCCCAGGAGTAGAGAACTGGGAGGCGGATTTTCTAAGTCGGCAGACTTTTCTCTCGGGGGAGTGGGAGCTCCATCCGGAGGTATTTGCCCAGCTGATCCAACTATGGGGCAAACCAGAACTGGATCTGATGATGACTCCTCAGAACGCCAAGCTTCCTTGTTACGGGTCCAGGTCAAGGGATCCCCAGGCTGCGCTAATAGATGCTTTAGCAGTGCCCTGGTCCTTCAGCCTGGCTTATGTGTTCCCACCATTTCCTCTCCTCCCTCGTCTGATTGCCAAGATCAAGCAGGAGAGAGCTTTGTTGATTTTGATAGCACCTGTGTAGCCACGCAGGACTTGGTATGCAGATCTGGTGGACATGTCATCCTTCCCACCATGGACTCTGCCGCTGAGGCAGGACCTTCTACTCCAAGGCCCATTCAAACATCCAAATCTAATTTCTCTGCGGCTGACTGCTTGGAGATTGAACGCTTGATTTTATCAAAACGTGGTTTCACCGAGTCGGTCATTGATACCTTGATTCAGGCTCGAAAGCCTGTCACCAGGAAAATCTATCATAAGATATGGTGTAAATATCTTCATTGGTGTGAATCCAAGGCTTACTCATGGAGTAAGGTCAGGATTCCTAGGATATTATCCTTTCTCCAAGAAGGATTGGAGAAGGGATTGTCAGCTAGTTCCTTAAAGGGACAGATTTCTGCTCTGTCTATTCTTCTGCACAAGCGTCTGGCAGATGTTCCAGACGTTCAGGCGTTTTGTCAGGCTTTAGTTAGAATCAAGCCTGTGTTTAAACCTGTTGCTCCGCCATGGAGTTTAAATTTAGTTCTTAAAGTTCTTCAAGGGGTTCCGTTTGAACCTCTGCATTCCATATATATCAAGCTTTTATCTTGGAAAGTTCTGTTTTTGGTAGCTATCTCTTCGGCTCGAAGAGTTTCAGAGTTATCTGCTTTACAGTGTGATTCCCCTTATCTGATCTTCCATGCAGATAAGGTAGTTTTGCGTACCAAACCTGGGTTTCTTCCTAAGGTGGTATCTAATAAGAATATCAATCAGGAGATTGTTGTTCCGTCACTGTGTCCTAATCCTTCTTCAAAGAAGGAACGTCTATTACACAATCTTGACGTGGTTCGTGCTTTAAAGTTTTATTTACAAGCTACTAAGGATTTTCGTCAAACATCTGCATTGTTTGTTGTCTACTCTGGACAGAGGAGAGGCCGAAAGGCTTCGGCATCTTCTCTTTCTTTTTGGCTGAGAATCATAATCCGTTTAGCTTATGAGACTGCTGGCCAGCAGCCTCCTGAAAGAATTACAGCTCATTCCACTAGAGCGGTAGCTTCCACATGGGCTTTTAAAAATGAGGCCTCTGTTGAACAGATTTGTAAGGCGGCGACTTGGTCTTCGCTTCATACTTTTTCTAAATTCTACAAATTTGATACTTTTGCTTCCTCGGAGGCTATTTTTGGGAGAAAGGTCTTGCAGGCAGTGGTGCCTTCCGTTTAAGTTCCTGCCTTGTCCCTCCCTTCATCCGTGTCCTAAAGCTTTGGTATTGGTATCCCACAAGTAATGGATGAACCCGTGGACTGGATACACCTTACAAGAGAAAACAAAATTTATGCTTACCTGATAAATTTCTTTCTCTTGTGGTGTATTCAGTCCACGGCCCGCCCTCTCACTTTAAGGCAGGTGTTTTTTTATTTTTAAACTACAGTCACCACTGCACCCTATAGTTTCTCCTTTTTTCTTGCTTGTCTTCGGTCGAATGACTGGGGGTGGCAGTTAGGGGAGAAGCTATATAGACAGCTTTGCTGTGGGTGTCCTCTTGCAGCTTCCTGTTGGGAAGGAGAATATCCCACAAGTAATGGATGAACCCGTGGACTGGATACACCACAAGAGAAAGAAATTTATCAGGTAAGCATAAATTTTGTTTTTATTAATGATGATAATGATGATAACATAGAAGACATGGTCACATTGTGGCACCTTTTTATCTTTACATAATCAAGGGTTAATATTCCTGGAAGGGGGATTATTGAACAGGGGGGTTTATATATAATATTGTTTATTGTGTCATTGTTGCGTTATGTGCGAGATGAGGCTCTGGCAATGTGTGGAACTTTCAGGTAACTTGCGGGAATCATGCACGGCCATTTTTGGCGCATTTTCCCTAGTGCAGGGGCAGTCCTGCCAGGCATTCCACGTGACAGGGTGTGCCTATCTATCCTTCTTGTGGATCTGTGGTGCAGGAGACATAGCGGTTTCTGTAGTCCGGGTCCTAGGAGGTGGTGAGTGCCCCGGCCACTGGTGGTATAAGGTGCCTTTTTGTAAATTAAGTTAGTCTTCCCATAAAACGCAAGCGATGGAGGGCTCTGACGCGTTAGAGGGCTCTCCCTCCTTAGCAAAGTCTAATTCCTGTGTTTATTGTGAGGAGGTTCTGGTAGATAAGCCTGCTTAACTATGTTCCACATGCCTTGATAAAGTTTCAACATTTAAATGTAAACAGATGTCTAGTACTACTGAGCCGTCCACCTCTAAGGGTTCTTCGTCCTGTGAGGTGCGTTCCCTGCATTCATCTCCTATTGCACATGCAGTGCCCCGGGGTCCGACCATTACTCCTTCGGGAGAGATTCGTTGGCCGTCAGACTTTGTGGACTAACTGGAATCGGCAGTTTCTATGGTGATCCATGCCTTACCAGGTTCTGCTAAGCGCAAGCCGAGGGTGTATCATGGCGGCTTGACCCAGGATTTGTCCTCGCCGATGGCAGATCCAGAGGCTCTATACGAGGTTGAGGCCCACTCCGACTCTTTGGAGGAGGCCCATTCTGGTTGGAGTCCGTGTCATCTAAGCCTCCTGCTGCGAAGGAGTCTGGTTATAAGTTTAGGATGGAAAATTTGTCTTGCTACTCTGGAGGTTCCGGAACCTAAGATCCCGGAGGAACCTGCGATTCCTAAGCTTGACAAGGTGTACGAGGACAGGGTGATGCCTCTGTCTTTCCCGGTTCACATTAAGATGGCAAATATTATTAAGAATGAATGGGAGCGAATAGGGTCTCCCTTTTCCACTTTTTTTTAAAAAAAAATACTGTTTCCTGTTCTGGACTCTCAGCTTGAGCTGTGGGGGACCATTCCCAAGGTGGATGGGGCTATCTCTACACTCGCGAAGCGAACGACTATTCCCCTAGAGGATAGTTTGTCGTTTAAGGAGCCCATGGATAAAAAGCTGGAAAACATGTTGAGAAGGATGTTTCAGCACACAGGGTTTGTTTTTCATACTCTAGCGGCCGTAGCGGCGGTCGCCAGAGCTGCAACATATTGGTGCAAATCCCTGTGTGAAATGGTCGAAGGGGAGACATCCATCGACAAGATACGGGAGAAGATTAAGACACTTAAGGTCGCCAATTCTTTCATCTGTGATGACAATATGCAAATCATTCGCCTGATTGCTAAGATATCAGGTTTTTCGGTTTTAGCGCGCAGGGCTCTGTAGCTAAAATCTTGGTCTGCGGACATGATCTCCAAGTGGAGGCTGTTGTCCCTGCCTTTTCAGGGAAAGATCCTGTTCGGTCCAGGATTGGATTCAATCATATCCACGGTTACGGGAGGTAAGGGAGCTTTCCTACTGCAGGATAAGAAGGCTAAGCCCAAGGGATCTACTTTTCGTCCCTTTCGTGCAGACAAGGCCCAAAGCCAGCAACCTGCCGCGAAAGCGGACCAGTCCAAGGGACCTTGGAAACCGGCTCATTCTTGGAACAAGTCTAAGCAGTGCAAGAAGCCCGCCGAGACTAAATCGTCATAAAGGGGCAGCCCCCGACTGTTCTCCGGATCACGTAGGGGGCAGATTATCTCAATTCTCAGACGCATGGTTTCAAGACGTTCAGGACCCCTAAGTTCTAGAAGTTGTCTCTCAGGGCTACAGGATAGGGTTTAGATCCCATCCGCCAGATGGCAGATTCCTCCTGTCAAACCTGTCTTCAAGACCTGAGAAGAGAGAGGCCTTTCTAGAGTGTGAGAGATCTCGCCTCTCTTAGGGTTATTGTACCAGTACCCCTAGCAGAGAGGGGTCTAGGGTACTATTCCAACCTTTTTGTGGTTCCAAAGAAGGAGACCACATTCCACCCAAGAGCTGACAGATGCTTTAGTGGTTCCTTGGGGTTTCAGCCTAGCTTACATCTTTTCCCTGCTACCACTTCTACCTCGAGTAGTGGCACGCATCAAACAGGAGCGGGCCTCGGTCATTCTGTTTATCCCTTCGTGGCCACGGAGGACATGGTTTGCGTATCTGGTGGGGATATCATCCTCTCCGCCATGGAGGTTACCCTGTCACAGGGATCTGCTGTCACAGGGCCCCTTTTAACCTCGAAATCTAGATTCTCTGAGGCTGACTGCGTGGAGATTGAATGCCTATTCTTTTCCAAGAGAGGCTTTTCTGAAAGTGTGATTGATTCTCTAATTCAGGCAAGGAAGCCAGTCACTCGTCCCATCTACCATAAGGTGGGGGGGACTTACTTGTCCTGGTGTGAGAAGCATGGATATCCTTGGCACAGGGTGAAGGTATCCAGGATTCTGGCCTTTCTCCAAGAGGGTTTGGAGAAAGGACATGCCGCTAGTTCCTTAAAGGGACAGATTTCGGCATTATCAGTTCTGTTGCATAGGAGACTCGCTGAGCTCCCTGACATCCAATCTTTTATTCAGGCTCTGTCTAGAAACAGTCGGCTCCACCTTGGAGCTTAAACTTAGTCCTTAAGGTTTTGCAGAGGGTTTAGTTTGAACCTATGCATTCCATTGACATTAAGATTTTGTCCTGGAAGGTTCTCTTCATGTTGGCTATTGCATTGGCGCAGTGCATTCAGAGTATCTGAATTAGTTGCCTTGCAAAGTGACCCTCCTTATCTGGTGTTTCATGCGGGTAAGGCTGTACTTCGTACTGGGTTGGGGGTTTCTCCCCAAGGTGGTGTCCAACCGTAACATCAATCAGGACATAGTTGTTCCTTCCTTGTGTCCTAACCCTTCTTTTTCTAAGGAGAGGTTACTTCATAATTTGGATGTGGTTCGTGCCTTGAAGTTCTATCTTCAGGCGACAAAGGATTTCAGACAGTCTACATCTCTCTTTGTGGTGTATTCTGGGAAGCGCAAGGGGCAAAGGGCCTCTGCTACTTCTTTGTCTTTTTGGTTGAGGAGCTTGGTTCGCTTGACTTATGAGACAGCGGGGAGGATCACGGCTCATTCAAGTAGAGCTGTGGCTTCGTCTTGGGCCTTCAAGAATGAGGCCTCTATGAAGCAAATTTGTAAGGCGGCTACCTGATCCTCCTTACACACTTTTACAAAGTTTTACAAGTTTGACGTTTTTGCTTCTGCGGAAGCTGTTTTTGGGAGAAAGGTTTTGCAGGCTGTGGTGCCCTCAGTTTAGGGTCCGCCTTTTTACCCTCCCGGTTTCATTCAGTGTCCTCTAGAGCTTGGGTATGTTCCCAATAGTAATGAATGAAGCCGTGGACTCTCCTCCCCTTTAGATGGAAAACATAAATTATGCTTACCTGATAATTTCATTTCCATCGAGGGGAGGAGAGTCCACGGCTCCCGCCTGTATCTCTGTGGGGCGGACCTAAATTTAATCTTCTGGCACCTTTTATACCCTGATATTTCTCCTACTGTTCCTGGTTCCCTCGGCAAAATGACTGGGGGATGAGGGACGTGGGGGAGGTATTTAAGCCTTTGGCTGGGGTGTCTTTGCCTCCTCCTGGTGGCCAGGTTCTTAATTCCCAATAGTAATGAATGAAGCCATGGACTCTCCTCCCCTCGATGGAAATGAAATTATCCGGTAAGCATAATTTATGTTTTCTATGCGGTTTCTTATATAAACTTCTTTGTAGATATGTGTGC
The DNA here is from genome assembly GCF_027579735.1 of Bombina bombina. Classification (NCBI taxonomy): domain Eukaryota; kingdom Metazoa; phylum Chordata; class Amphibia; order Anura; family Bombinatoridae; genus Bombina; species Bombina bombina. Next base: position 755,637,542 of record NC_069504.1, read on the forward strand.
TGAATATCTAGACTTTTAGATCTCACTCATTCTGTGGGACCTATACTCTCTTCTATGTGTATATATACTATTTCTCTAGGTTGCACTATTATCTCTGCTTTAATATATGTATGTGAAGGAAGCATTACTGCTTTCCAGTTTTTGCTATATTATTTTAACTTCCTGGTGAAAGCAGTTGATATGCAAGACTTCATGGATATATATTTCAGCCCTTTCTACTACTTCATTTTCTTCTGTTTTGGGCATTTTAATTGAGGCTTCTGTTAATCAGATGTGTTATGCAGCTAACTAATCTTCATACACTAAGTTCTACCATTTTGATGTTTTTGCTTCATTTGACAGGAAGGACCTACATGCTTTTGTGTCTTTTAAATAGATGATTGTCTTACTTTTTGTCCCACTCATTAACTTGTTGACTCCACAGCTTGAATATTAGATTAGTAATAATGACTTGTGGTCTCTCACCACCTTATGAAAGAAAACAACATTTCTACTTTTCTGATGATAAATTAATTTCTTTCATGTGGTGAGTCCATTAAACCCCGCCCATATTTATACTTTCAATTGACGACAGTTCTAGTGTGCACCTCATTTACCCTGCTTTGTCCTTTCCTCCTTTTCTGTTTTTTTTCCCTTTCTTCGCTATACGTTAGATTGAGATACCATGTAGGTGGGAGGGATTGAAAGCTCTTGGACTGTTGGGTATATTTGCTTCCTTCTAGTGGTCAGGAGATGAATCTCACGAGTGGACTCTCACCACCATGTAAGAAATTAATTTATCAAACATAAATGGTGTTTTACTTATTGCTCACTTACCCACTGAAGTGCATTGTGATTATTTTGTTGTTTACAATCACTTTGTTTAAATTATCTTTGTTGTTGTTTTTTCATTCCAGCTGGAAAAGAGTGTCCGTCGTTTGCGAGAAAAATTTCATGGCAAAATCCCTGTGAAGACAGCAGTTCTGTTAATGAAACAATTTGCAAACAATCATGACCTTGCCTGCCGACGCATCATTCTGTGCATGGATACATTAAATGGTAAGAACCACCTCTTATCCTGACCTTCTGCCTTTTACTATTTTTAAAACAGGCTAATAACTCTGACTTCTGTAATTTATATTGCAATGATCCTAATTGACAGATGTCATTCATATTCATGCTTTTTCTAACCAATGCACACTAATATATTCCATTCCTTGTGACAGTTACTCCCTGTTTGCAGTAGCATAAATACCCCTGTTTTTTTCACCCTCATGGCATACATATCTCTATTAATTCCTAAAACATGTGATTGCATTCCCATTTGTCTGTGGAAACAAGTAAGGGCTTTTCCTTGTTATTCACACTGGAAATATGCTACTAATGCCAACTCTTAAATTATTTTACACATCAATATACCACACAAGTGAGAGGGTTATTACACACAACCACACACACTCATTCTCACATACATAAATAGACATAGACCCAGTGTGTCCCATGGCATTAAAGGGACAGTAAAGTCATAATTAGACATTCATGATTTATATAGAGAATACGGTTTTAAACAACTTCCATTTTACCTCTATTATTTAATTTGATTCCTTCCCTTGTTATCTTTTGCTTAAAGATTTATCTAGGTGAGCTCATGAGCAGCAAAGAACCTAGGTTCTAGCTGCTGATTGGTGGCTGCATATATATACCGATTGTCATTGGCTCACCCATGTGTTCAGTTAGAAACGAGTAGTGCATTGCTGCTCTTTCAACAAAGAGAATGAAGCAAATTTGATAAAAGAAGTAAACTGAAAAGTTGTTTAAAATTGTATGTTCACCTAAATCATGAAAGAAAAATGTTGTGTTTCATGTCCCTTTTAAAACAGATAATTTTATCTGCATTAATTTTCTCTTTTGACAAAGGTTGTGTCAAGAGCTGAAAACTTTTAGCCAAACACATCCAGTACTGTGCAAAAGTATTAAGCCATCATTAGATTTCTTGTTTTAGCAAAGTTTTAATGACCATCCATAATTATTTGTCAGCCTCTTTATTCAGATATAAACAGAAAATATAGAAAATATGTACACAAAATATAAAAAAACACAATTTTCAGAACAAAATGGCTTCCTCAGGCAAAAAGTCAGTATTTAGTGTGACCTCCATTAGCATTATACTTGCCAAAGTGAACAATAAAGAGCAATCCAGAAAATATATAAAACGTAGCGTTTATTGGAAAATTCCACTTAAAAGTATGGGTCAAATAGTAACAGACAGCACAAATGAGATGCATGAACACCTCAGGGCTGTCAGGCTTACGCGTTTCGGCATTGCGCCGTAGTCATTGCATAGGTTGCCAGTCCCATGTGCATAATTTATACACTAATCAAATGAACATCATTGGTTAAAACCAACATAGTATTAAAATAAGAACACGTCCACAAGGTGTAACCATTACATGCCTGAAACAGATTAAATGGAGGATCACATAGTAACAATCATAATGTATAACACAATCTGTGTACTATGAAACCAGGAATGTAAACATATAGTGGAAAACAGCAACAATAAAAGTACAAGTTATGATTACATATGGGTTATAAATATATAAAGTATATATATTAAAATATAAATTTACAATCACCCTATTTCTATACGAAAAACGACATATATATATATAAACCCATACGCAAATGGATGTCAGCAGACACTCACATATACACACTAGGATATAATACATTAGACATATATATCTATGTGGGGCAGCTATTCAGGTGGATAAAAGTCACATATGTTAGAAAGACTCCAACTACAAACTATATATAAACACATAAACACACACAGGCTAAATGTTCCAAGAGCTGTCACATGCAATTACATGTTTGTAAGAATAGCTAATAATTTAAATTAATAAGATATCTATCCCCACAGTAGTATATGTATCTATATATGTCTCAACCACATAATGAGATTATAATAAGCTCAATGCCAAGTCATATTGGCCAGGTGACATATTATAGACACATAGAATGAATATGTCTAGTGTATTATTTTATTAAATGAACATCCTTATGTACAAAACAGAAGGGGGCAGATGCTGCGACCCCCTACAACCAATAACCCCAGGTCACTCTATTTCCAATAATAAATGAGATCGAATTCAGAGTTTAAACCCTGGGGAACCTTGGTACCAAGCTTAAAGATCCACAGCATCTCCCTCTTCCGGAGCATAGTCTCTCTGTTGCCCCCTCTCTGGGGCCGTGGAATCATATCAATTGGTTGCCATGAAAAACAAGATAAATCTTGTTTATGTATCTTGGCAAAATGATGTTCCAGGGGTGTGGTGGCTTTTCCCACACGAATGGTAGAAAGATGTTCTCTCGCCCTGGATCTAATGTCTCTAGTAGTGAGTCCAACATACTGTTTCCCACACCGTGCACATGTGATACAATATATCACATATACCGATGTGCAGTTTAGACAAAAATTCACCTCATAGTTTTTTCCTGTCACTGTTGATCCAAAAGGATCAGAAATAATCAGATAGTCGCAGGCCCCACATCTGGAGCTGCCACACCTGAAGGATCCCTTGCTTGTTAGCCATGCACTAGCCTGGGTAATAGGTTTCTTCAACACAGTTGGAGACAGTATATTACCCAGGGTGCGATTTCTTCGATATGAGCATTAAGCACATCTTGAACTCTTTTGGAGAGACTGTCCTGAGTACCACATCTTGAGTATCCAGTTTGTTTGCTTATTTCCCTTTGAGAGTGGCCTTGCTGATGCAAAAGTATGATTCTATGGGGTAGATTTATCAATGTCTGTCCAACATGATGCGCTGTAGCGTATCATGTCCGACAGACATCGCTGAATGCCGACAGCATATGCTGTCGGCATTTATCATTACACAAGCAGTTCACCAGAACTGCTTGTGCAATGCTGCCCCCTGCAGATTCACGGCCAGTCGGCCGCTAGCAAGGAGTGTCAATCAGCGGATTGAAGACTGCAGCCTCAGAGGCAGCGGACAAGTTATGGAGCAGCGGTCTTTAGACCACTGCTTTATAACTGCTGTTTCCGGCGAGCCTGAAGGCTCGCGCGGAAACAAGGGGAACAAGGGCCATTCTGCCCTTGTTAAATCTAATCCTATGTCTGTCAAATTCTGTGATCTTTGGCTTTTTGAATGGAATGATGTGATTAATAGTTGGTCTTATTAGCAAGCTTCTAATGAATTAAACTCATACCACATGTGTATGTAATGCTCAAACATGTCTTGCATAAACCTGGTGTAATAAACCTTTTTCATAGCAGTCATTTTGACTTGAAATAGTAGGAAAAATACAGGTGCTAGCAATTACATTTTTGTTACATTCCATTTAGGATTACGAGAGACAGGTTTCTGTTATTACTCAAGTGTAAGGGGAGATAACACTAAATACTTGCCACTTTAGCCTATAGAAGCTGTTTTTTTTCCTGATTTTCTTCAGTTTTTTAATACTGCATACAAATATCCTGTATTTTTTGGTTATATTATAATTTAGAGACCGAGAAATAATTATATATGGTCATTATACCATTGCTAAAACAACAAATCTAATGGTGGCCTAAGACTTTTGCACAGTACTGTAGATTTAAAAAACAAGTGGGGGTCAACAGCAACCTCCTATTTCTTTCTGCTTAAGTGCTGTTGTTTGGTTAGTAATTGAAACTCAGCTTTAGATTGTAGAGTGGAATGCTTACTACACGATGATACAGACAACTGTCCTCTCTGATCCCTAATACAGACAGCCTCCCTCTCTACCATCAATATCCCTTTGATGTAGAAAGCCATCCCCTATAGTATAATGTTTCTCAACACCAGCCCACAAGTACCTCTAACAGGCCAGATTTTCATTATATCTGAAATAGAGCCTGTTAGAGGTTCTTGAGGACTGGAGTCGAGACCTTCCCTATTACTACCTAATGCCATCCCATCCAACAGTTGATGCAGACGGATGTCCCCTCTACGGGAGACTAAATACACAGAGAGAGAAGCGCACTCACAGGAACGAACAACCGGCTCAATAACATTGTTAGCCTGTTCTATGGCGATTTACCACCTGGGTGCAGATGCTTTTTAGCCCAGTAATGCTTTCTACAGAGTAGAACTTTCCTGTAGTATATCAGTCTGATCCCGCCTATTACCTTCAGTGCAGCGCCAAAATACCAGGCAATTCCTCTCTGAACACAGAACACAGCAACCCCAGACAATCGTTTCAGCCTTCATTGGGCCTCGTCAGTGAGGTGTAGCCATGTTTCTCTAAGCACGCTGAGTAAGAAATCCACGCCTGGTTGCCCATATTTTTTTCTTTAGGGAGACTAAATACAAACAGAGAGAAGCGCACTCACGGGAACAAACAGCCGTCTCAATAACTTTGTTAGCCTGTTCTATGGCGATTTGCCACCTGGGTGCAGCCCAGTAATGCTTTTCACAGAGTAGCAGTTTCCTGTAGTATAACAGTGTGATCCCGCCTATTACTGTCCCTTCAACCCCTAATAAATATTGCTGTCCTCTACCTCAATACAGACCGCTTTCCTTTTTCCCTTTGATAGAGCCATATAATTCATGATGCAGTCTGCTACTCCCTCTACCACCTGATACAGACTGCAGTTCCATCTAACCCCTGATGCAGTCTGTCACCCTCTGCACCAGATAAAAATTGCCATGCTCTCCAACCCCTGATTTAGTCTGCCATCCCCTCTACTTCCAGATGCAGACTGCCATACTGTATTTCTACAGTATCACATTTCTTGTACTACTGTTATACATTGCTGTAATATATTTCTATCACTTATGGCAGGTGATTATTACAGATGATGTACTGTTTTGGTTCTGTACTCACTATGGTTTCCATAGCTAAGTTTGTATTTTCTTTCACTTTCCTAAGGAATCTATGGAACAGACTGGAATTTATCTGCTGGATGCTCCCATTAGAAAGTAGATCCTCTGACATTGTTCTTCTTATAATCAGATGCATGTTTTGCATACTGTTTACAGTCTGTCATTCTGCAAAATGTGTACGATTTTTGCACTAGTGATTTCTACTCATTTCTCCTTAGTTTCTCTAAGACATTTAAATCTGGACCCCCTTAAGAGTTTTCTTTTGTTTCCTGTTTCAAGGAGATCAGTTGAATGAGAGTAATTATTTGTGTGTGCAGGATCTAGCGATGTATTCCTAGCTCCTGTTGATTTTAGCGTATATCTGTAAAGAGCATCTACTCTGTTTTTCTCCTCAGTTATGGCTAGAGACTATAACTGTTCAGGAGTTAGTTATTTTTCTTTTGTAAGGTGTATCCAGTCCACGGATCATACATTACTTGTGGGATATTCTCATTCCCAACAGGAAGTTGCAAGAGGACACCCACAGCAGAGCTGTTATATAGCTCCTCCCCTCACTACCATATCTAGTCATTCTCTTGCAACTCTCAACGCGCATGGAGGTAGTAAGAGGAGTGGTGAAAAATAGTTAGTTTATTTCCTTCAATCAAAAGTTTGTTATTTTTAAATAGTACCGGAGTTGTGCTATTTTATCTCAGGCAGAGATAGAAGAAGAATCTGCCTGAGTTTTCTATGATCTTAGCAGGTTGTAACTAAGATCCATTGCTGTTCTCATATATTTCTGAGGAGAGAGGTAACTTCAGAGGGAGAATGGTGTGCTGTTTACTCTGCTTGAGGTATGTGCAGTTATAATTTTTTCTAGGATTGGAAATGCTAGAAAATGCTGCTGATACCTGATAAATGTAAGTTTAAATTTAATAACGACTGGTATCATGCTTACTCTCAGGGGTATTACCCTTATATAAATGCTATATAAAACGTTTGCTGGCATGTTTAATCGCTTTTTTTATATATGCTTGGTGATAAAACTTTATTGGGGCATAATTTCTCCAACATAGGTGTGTCCGGTCCATGGCGTCATCCTTACTTGTGGGATATTCTCTTCCCCAACAGGAAATGGCAAAGAGCCCAGCAAAGCTGGTCACATGATTCCTCCTAGGCTCCGCCTACCCCAGTCATTCTCTTTGCCGTTGCACCGGCAACATCTCCACGGAGATGGTTAAGAGTTTTTTGGTGTTTAAATGTAGTTTTTATCCTTCAATCAAGTGTTTGTTATTTTAAAATAGTGCTGGTATGTACTATTTACTCTGAAACAGAAAAGAGATGAAGATTTCTGTTTGTAAGAGGAAGATGATTTTAGCAAACGTTACTAAGATCGATTGCTGTTTCCACACAGGACTGTTGAGATGAAGTAACTTCAGTTGGGGGAAACAGTTGGCAGACTTTTCTGCTTGAGGTATGACTGGCCACATTTCTAACAAGACTTTGTAATGCTGGAAGGCTGTCATTTCCCCTATGGGGACCGGTAAGCCATTTTCTTAGATTAAGTAAAAGAATAAAGGGCTTTATAAGGGCTTAAAAATCTGGTAGACATTTTTCTGGGCTAAAACGATTACTTTGCTAAGCATATTTGGCAGATTATAACTCTTAATAGTTATTATAATCTTGGGGATTGTTGTTAAAAAACGGCAGGCACTGTATTGGACACCTTTTTCAGATGGGGGCCTTTTCTAGTCATAGGCAGAGCCTCATTTTCGCGCCACTAATGCGCAGTTGTTTTTGGAAAGCAAGGCATGCAGATGCATGTGTGAGGAGCTAGAACCACTGAAAAAGCTTATAGAAGGCGTCATTTGGTATCGTATTCCCCTCTGGGCTTGGTTGGGTCTCAGCAAAGCAGATACCTGGGACTGTATAGGGGTTAAATGTAAAAACGGCTCCGGTTCCGTTATTTTAAGGGTTAAAGCTTTCAAATTTGGTGTGCAATACTTTTAAGGCTTTATGACACTGTGGTGAAATTTTGGTGAATTTTGAACAATTCCTTCATGCTTTTTCACATATTCAGTAATAAAGTGTGTTCTGTTTAAAATTTAAAGTGACAGTAACGGTTTTATTTTAAAACGTTTTTTGTGCTTTGTTGACTAGTTTAAGCCTGTTTAACATGTCTGAACCATCAGATAAGCGATGTTCTATATGTATGAAAGCCAAGGTTTCTCCCCATTTAAATATATGTGATGATTGTGACATAGTGTCCAAACAAAGTAGGGACAATGATGCCACAGATAATGATATTGCCCAAGATGATTCCTCAAATGAGGGGAGTAAGCATGGTACTGCATCATCCCCTTCTGTGTCTACACCAGTTTTGCCCACACAAGAGGCCCCTAGTACATCTAGTGCGCCAATACTTATTACCATGCAACAATTAACGGCTGTTATGGATAATTCTATTGCAAACATTTTATCTAAAATGCCTACTTATCAGAGAAAGCGCGATTGCTCTGTTTTAAACACTGAAGAGCAAGAGGACGCTGATGATAACGGTTCTGACATACCCTCACACCAATCTGAAGGGGCCAGGAGGGAGGTTTTGTCTGAGGGAGAAATTTCAGATTCAGGAAAAATTTCTCAACAAGCTGAACCTGATGTTGTAACATTTAAATTTAAATTAGAACATCTCCGCGCACTGCTTAAGGAGGTATTATCTACTCTGGATGATTGTGACAATTTGGTCATTCCAGAGAAATTATGTAAGATGGACAAGTTCCTAGAGGTTCCGGTGCCCCCCGATGCTTTTCCTATACCCAAGCGGGTGGCGGACATAGTAAATAAGGAGTGGGAAAGGCCCGGCATACCTTTTGTTCCTCCCCCTATATTTAAGAAATTATTTCCTATAGTCGACCCCAGAAAGGACTTATGGCAGACAGTCCCCAAGGTCGAGGGGGCGGTCTCTACTCTAAACAAACGCACTACTATTCCCATAGAAGATAGTTGTGCTTTCAAAGATCCTATGGATAAAAAATTAGAGGGTTTGCTTAAAAAGATGTTTGTTCAGCAAGGTTACCTTCTACAACCAATTTCATGCATTGTTCCTGTCACTACGGCAGCGTGTTTCTGGTTCGAAGAACTAGAAAAGTCGCTCAATAAAGAATCTTCGTATGAGGAGGTTATGGACAGAGTTCAAGCACTTAAATTGGCTAACTCTTTTATTTTAGATGCCGCTTTGCAATTAGCTAGATTAGCGGCGAAAAATTCAGGGTTTGCTATCGTGGCGCGCAGAGCGCTTTGGCTAAAGTTTTGGTCAGCGGATGTGTCTTCCAAGACAAAATTGCTTAACATCCCTTTCAAGGGTAAAACACTGTTTGGTCCTGATTTGAAAGAGATTATTTCAGACATCACCGGGGGAAAGGGCCACGCCCTTCCTCAGGATAGGTCTTTTAAGGCTAAAAATAAGCCTAATTTTCGTCCCTTTCGCAGAATCGGACCAGCCTCTAATTCTACATCCTCTAAGCAAGAGGGTAATACTTCTCAACCCAAACCAGCCTGGAGACCGATGCAAGGCTGGAACAAGGGTAAGCAGGCCAAGAAGCCTGCCACTGCTACCAAAACAGCATGAAGGGATGGCCCCCGATCCGGGACCGGATCTGGTGGGGGGCAGACTTTCTCTCTTTGCTCAGGCTTGGGCAAGAGATGTTCAGGATCCTTGGGCACTAGAAATAGTTTCTCAGGGTTATCTCCTGGAATTCAAGGAACTACCCCCAAGGGGAAGGTTCCACAGGTCTCAATTATCTTCAAACCAAATAAAAAGACAGGCATTCTTACATTGTGTAGAAGACCTGTTAAAGATGGGAGTAATTCATCCAGTTCCAATAGGAGAACAAGGGATGGGGTTTTACTCCAACCTGTTCATAGTTCCCAAAAAAGAGGGAACATTCAGACCAATTTTAGATCTCAAGATCCTAAACAAATTTCTCAGGGTTCCATCGTTCAAAATGGAAACCATTCGAACGATCCTTCCTACCATCCAGGAAGGTCAATTTATGACCACGGTGGATTTAAAGGATGCGTACCTACATATTCCTATCCACAAGGAACATCATCAGTTCCTAAGGTTCGCTTTTCTGGACAAGCATTACCAGTTTGTGGCACTTCCATTCGGATTAGCCACTACTCCGAGAATTTTCACAAAGGTACTAGGGTCCCTTCTAGCGGTTCTAAGACCAAGGGGCATTGCAGTTGTACCGTACTTGGACGACATCCTGATTCAAGCGTCGTCTCTGTCAAAAGCAAAGGCTCATACGGACATCGTCCTAGCCTTTCTCAGATCTCACGGATGGAAAGTGAACATAGAAAAAAGTTCTCTGTCCCCGTCAACAAGAGTTCCCTTCTTGGGAACAATAATAGATTCCTTAGAAATGAGGATTTTTCTGACAGAGGTCAGAAAATCAAAACTTCTAAGCTCTTGTCAAGTACTTCATTCTGTTCTTCGTCCTTCCATAGCGCAGTGCATGGAAGTAATAGGATTGATGGTTGCAGCAATGGACATAGTTCCTTTTGCACGAATTCATCTAAGACCATTACAACTGTGCATGCTCAGACAGTGGAATGGGGATTATACAGACTTGTCTCCGACGATTCAAGTAGATCAAAGGACCAGAGATTCACTCCGTTGGTGGCTGATCCTGGACAACCTGTCACAGGGAATGAGCTTCCGCAGACCAGAGTGGGTCATTGTCACGACCGACGCCAGTCTGGTGGGCTGGGGCGCGGTCTGGGAACCCCTGAAAGCTCAGGGTCTATGGTCTCGGGAAGAATCTCTTCTCCCGATAAACATTCTGGAACTGAGAGCGATATTCAATGCTCTCAAAGCTTGGCCTCATCTAGCAAAGGCCAAATTCATAAGGTTTCAATCAGACAACATGACGACTGTTGCATATATCAACCATCAGGGGGGAACAAGGAGTTCCCTGGCGATGGAGGAAGTGACCAAGATAATTCAATGGGCGGAGGATCACTCCTGCCACTTGTCTGCAATCCACATCCCAGGAGTGGAAAATTGGGAAGCGGATTTTCTGAGTCGTCAGACATTCCATCCGGGGGAGTGGGAACTCCATCCGGAAATCTTTGCCCAAATAACTCAATTATGGGGCATTCCAGACATGGATCTGATGGCCTCTCGTCAGAACTTCAAGGTTCCTTGTTACGGGTCCAGATCCAGGGATCCCAAGGCGACTCTAGTAGATGCACTAGTAGCACCTTGGACCTTCAACCTAGCTTATGTATTCCCACCGTTTCCTCTCATTCCCAGGCTGGTAGCCAGGATCAATCAGGAGAGGGCTTCGGTGATCTTGATAGCTCCTGCGTGGCCACGCAGGACTTGGTATGCAGACCTGGTGAATATGTCATCGGCTCCACCATGGAAGCTACCTTTGAGACAGGACCTTCTTGTTCAAGGTCCATTCGAACATCCGAATCTGGTTTCCCTCCAACTGACTGCTTGGAGATTGAACGCTTGATTTTATCAAAGCGTGGGTTTTCAGATTCTGTAATAGATACTCTGATTCAGGCTAGAAAGCCTGTAACTAGAAAAATTTACCATAAAATATGGAAAAAATATATCTGTTGGTGTGAATCTAAAGGATTCCCATGGAACAAGATAAAAATTCCTAAGATTCTATCCTTTCTACAAGAAGGTTTGGAGAAAGGATTATCTGCAAGTTCTCTGAAGGGACAGATCTCTGCTTTATCTGTTTTACTTCACAAAAGGCTGGCAGCTGTGCCAGACGTTCAAGCGTTTGTTCAGGCTCTGGTTAGAATCAAGCCTGTTTACAGACCTTTGACTCCTCCCTGGAGTCTTAATCTAGTTCTTTCAGTTCTTCAAGGGGTTCCGTTTGAACCCTTACATTCCGTAGATATTAAGTTATTATCTTGGAAAGTTTTGTTTTGGTTGCAATTTCTTTTGCTAGAAGAGTTTCTGAGTTATCTGCTCTGCAGTGTTCTCCGCCCTATCTGGTGTTCCATGCAGATAAGGTGGTTTTGCGTACTAAGCCTGGTTTTCTTCCGAAAGTTGTTTCCAACAAAAATATTAACCAGGAGATAGTTGTACCTTCTTTGTGTCCGAATCCAGTTTCAAAGAAGGAACGTTTGTTACACAATTTGGACGTAGTCCGTGCTCTAAAATTCTATTTAGAGGCCACTAAAGATTTCAGACAAACATCTTCTTTGTTTGTTGTTTATTCTGGTAAAAGGAGAGGTCAAAAAGCAACTTCTACCGCTCTTTCTTTTTGGCTTAAAAGCATTATCCGATTGGCTTATGAGACTGCCGGACGGCAGCCTCCTGAAAGAATTACAGCTCATTCCACTAGGGCTGTGGCTTCCACATGGGCCTTCAAGAACGAGGCTTCTGTTGACCAGATATGTAAGGCAGCGACTTGGTCTTCACTGCACACTTTTGCCAAATTTTACAAATTTGATACTTTTGCTTCTTCGGAGGCTATTTTTGGGAGAAAGGTTTTGCAAGCCGTGGTGCCTTCCATTTAGGTGACCTGATTTGCTCCCTCCCTTCATCCGTGTCCTAAAGCTTTGGTATTGGTTCCCACAAGTAAGGATGACGCCGTGGACCGGACACACCTATGTTGGAGAAAACAGAATTTATGCTTACCTGATAAATTACTTTCTCCAGCGGTGTGTCCGGTCCATGGCCCGCCCTGGTTTTTTTAATCAGGTCTGATGAATTATTTTTTCTAACTACAGTCACCACGGTATCATATGGTTTCTCCTATGCATATTTCCTCCTGTACGTCGGTCGAATGACTGGGGTAGGCGGAGCCTAGGAGGGATCATGTGACCAGCTTTGCTGGGCTCTTTGCCATTTCCTGTTGGGGAAGAGAATATCCCACAAGTAAGGATGACGCCGTGGACCGGACACACCGTTGGAGAAAGTAATTTATCAGGTAAGCATAAATTCTGTTTTTTTCCACATGGCTGGCTTTATTTTTGCCTAGAAACAGTTTCCTGAGGCTTTCCACTGTTGTAATATGAGTGGGAGGGGCCTATTTTAGCGCTTTTTTGCGCAGTTAAAATTACAGACTGAGACATCCAGTTTTCCTCAGAAGTTCCCTGAATGCTACAGGACATCTCTAAAGGGTCTAAAATCGTTTATTGGGGAAGGTAGGAGCCACAGTAGAGCTGTGGCAGTTTGTTGTGACTGGTAAAAAAACGTCTATGTCGTTTTTTTTATCCGTTTTTTGAACTAAGGGGTTAATCATCCATTTGCAAGTGGGTGCAATGCTCTGTTAGCCTATTACATACACTGTAAAAAATTTAGTTTGTGTAACTGCCTTTTTTCACTGTTTTTCAAATTTTGACAAAATTTGTTTCTCTTAAAGGCACAGTACCGATTTTTATATTTGCTTGTTAACTTGATTTAAAGTGTTTTCCAAGCTTGCTAGTCTCATTGCTAGTCTGTATAAACATGTCTGGCATAGAGGAAACTCCTTGTTCATTATGTTTAAAAGCCATGGTGGAACCCCCTCTTAGAATGTGTACCAATTGTACTGATTTCACTTTAAGCGATAAAGATCATATTTTGTCTTTAAAAAATGTATCACCAGAGGAATCTAACGAGGGGGAAGTTATGCCGACTAACTCTCCCCACGTGTCAGATCCTTTGACTCCCGCTCAAGGGACTCACGCTGAAATGGCGCCAAGTACATCAAGGGCGCCCATAGCGATTACTTTACAAGACATGGCAGCAGTCATGGATAATACACTGTCAGCGGTATTAGCCAGACTACCTGAATTTAGAGGTAAGCGAGATAGCTCTGGGGTTAGACGAAATGCAGAGCATACTGACGCTTTAAGAACCATGTCTGATACTGCCACACAATATGCTGAAGCTGAGGAAGGAGAACTTCAGTCTGTGGGTGATGTTTCTGATTCAGGAAGGGTACCTGATTCTGATATTTCTACATTTAAATTTAAGCTTGAACACCTCCGCGTGTTACTTAAAGAGGTTTTAGCTGCTCTGAATGACTGTGACACAATTGCAGTGCCAGAGAAATTGTGTAGACTGGATAAATACTTTGCAGTGCCGGTGTGTACTGATGTTTTTCCAATACCTAAAAGGTTTACAGAAATTATTAATAAGGAATGGGATAGACCAGGTGTGCCGTTCTCTCCCTCTCCTATTTTTAGAAAAATGTTTCCTATGGACGCCACCACACGGGACTTATGGCAGACAGTCCCTAAGGTGGAGGGAGCAGTTTCTACTTTAGCAAAGCGTACTACTATCCCTGTCGAGGACAGTTTTGCTTTTTCAGATCCAATGGATAAAAAATTAGAAGGTTACCTTAAGAAAATATTTTGTCAACAAGGTTTTATCCTACAGCCCCTTGCATGCATTGCCCCTGTCACTGCTGCTGCGGCGTTCTGGTTTGAGTCTCTGGAAGAGGCCTTACAGGTAGCGACTCCATTGGATGACATACTTGGCAAACTTAGGGCACTTAAGCTAGCCAATTCTTTTGTTTCTGATGCCATTGTTCATTTAACTAAACTAACGGCTAAGAATTCTGGTTTTGCTATACAGGCGCGCAGAGCGCTATGGCTTAAATCATGGTCAGCTGACGTGACTTCAAAGTCTAAGCTGCTTAACATTCCCTTCAAGGGGCAGACCTTATTCGGGCCTGGTTTGAAGGAGATTATTGCTGATATCACTGGAGGTAAAGGTCATGCCCTTCCTCAGGACAGGTCCAAATCCAGGGCCAAACAGTCTAATTTTCGTGCCTTTCGAAACTCCAAGGCAAGTGCGGCATCAACCACCTCTAATGCAAGACAAGAGGGAACTGTTGCTCAGTCCAAGGCGGTCTGGAGGCCAAACCAGACCTGGAACAAAGGTAAGCAGGCTAAAAAACCTGCTGCTGCCTCTAAGACAGCATGAAGGAATGGCCCCCTATCCGGTAACGGATCTAGTGGGTGGCAGACTTTCACTCTTTGCCCAGGCGTGGGCAAGAGATGTTCAGGATCCCTGGGCGTTGGAAATTATATCCCAGGGGTATCTTCTGGACTTCAAGGCTTCTCCCCCAATAGGGAGATTTCACCTTTCACAGTTATCTGCAAACCAGATAAAGAGAGAGGCACTCTTACACTGTGTAAGAGACCTCCTAGTTATGGGAGTGATCCATCCAGTTCCAAAGGAGGAACAGGGACAGGGTTTTTACTCAAATCTGTTTGTGGTTCCCAAGAAAGAGGGAACATTCAGACCAATTTTGGATCCAAAGATCTTAAACAAATTCCTCAGAGTTCCATCATTCAAGATGGAAACTATTCGTACCATCCTACCTATGATCCAGGAGGGTCAATATATGACTACAGTGGATCTAAAGGATGCTTACCTTCACATTCCGATACACAAAGATCATCATCGGTTTCTCAGGTTTGCCTTTCTAGACAGGCATTACCAGTTTGTAGCTCTTCCCTTTGGATTAGCTACAGCCCCAAGTATTTTCACGAAGGTTCTAGGGTCCCTTCTGGCGGTCCTAAGGCCGCGGGGCATAGTAGTAGCCCCTTATTTAGACGACATCCTGATACAGGCGTCAAACTTCCAAATTGCCAGGTCTCATACAGACATAGTACTGGCATTTCTGAGGTCGCATGGGTGGAAAGTGAACGAGGAAAAGAGTTCTCTATCCCCACACACAAGAGTTTCCTTCCTAGGGACTCTGATAGATTCTGTAGAAATGAAAATTTACCTGACGGAGTCCAGGTTATCAAAGCTTCTAAATTCCTGCCGGGTTCTTCATTCCATTCCGCGCCCTTCGGTGGCTCAGTGTATGGAAGTAATCGGCTTAATGGTAGCGGCAATGGACATAGTGCCGTTTGCACGCTTACATCTCAGACCGCTGCAACTATGCATGCTCAGTCAGTGGAACGGGGATTACACAGATTTGTCCCCTCAACTGAATCTGGACCAAGAGACCAGGGATTCTCTTCTCTGGTGGCTATCTCGTGTCCATCTGTCCAAAGGTATGACCTTTCGCAGGCCAGATTGGACAATTGTAACAACAGATGCCAGCCTTCTAGGTTGGGGTGCAGTCTGGAACTCCCTGAAGGCTCAGGGATCGTGGACTCAGGAGGAGTCTCTCCTTCCAATAAATATTCTGGAGCTAAGAGCGATATTCAATGCTCTTCAGGCTTGGCCTCAGTTAGCAACTCTGAGGTACATCAGATTTCAGTCGGACAACATCACGACTGTGGCTTACATCAACCATCAAGGGGGAACAAGAAGTTCCCAAGCGATGTTAGAAGTCTCAAAGATAATTCGATGGGCAGAGATACACTCCTGCCACCTATCAGCTATTCATATCCCAGGTGTAGAGAACTGGGAGGCAGATTTTCTAAGTCGACAGACTTTTCATCCGGGGGAGTGGGAACTCCATCCGGAGGTGTTTGCACAAGTGATTCATCGCTGGGGCAAACTAGAACTGGATCTCATGGCGTCTCGACAGAACGCCAAGCTTCCTTGTTACGGATCCAGGTCCAGGGATCCCAGGGCGACGCTGATAGACGTTCTAGCAGCGCCCTGGTCTTTCAACCTGGCTTATGTGTTTCCACCGTTTCCTCTGCTCCCTCGTCTGATTGCCAAGATCAAGCAGGAGAGAGCATCAGTGATTCTAATAGCGCCTGCGTGGCCACGCAGGACCTGGTATGCAGATCTAGTGGGCATGTCATCATTGCCACCATGGACTCTACCTCTGAGACAGGACCTTCTACTTCAGGGTCCTTTCCTCCATCCAAATCTAATTTCTCTGAGACTGACTGCATGGAGATTGAACACTTGATTTTATCAAAGCGTGGCTTCTCCGAGTCAGTCATTGATACCTTAATACAGGCAAGAAAGCCTGTTACCAGGAAAATCTACCACAAGATATGGCGTAAATATCTTTATTGGTGCGAATCCAAGGGTTACTCTGGAGTAAGGTCAGGATTCCCAGGATATTATCCTTTCTCCAAGAAGGCTTGGAAAAAGGTTTTGTCAGCTAGTTCCTTAAAGGGACAGATTTCTGCTCTGTCTATCCTTTTGCACAAGCGTCTGGCAGATGTTCCAGACGTTCAGGCTTTTTGTCAGGCTTTAGTCAGAATCAAGCCTGTGTTCAAACCTGTTGCTCCACCATGGAGCTTAAATTTGGTTCTTAAGGTTCTTCAAGGAGTTCCGTTTGAACCTCTTCATTCCATAGATATAAAGCTTTCTCTTGTTAAGTGTATCCAGTCCACGGATCATCCATTACTTGTGGGATATTCTCCTTCCCAACAGGAAGTTGCAAGAGGATCACCCACAGCAGAGCTGCTATATAGCTCCTCCCCTAACTGCCATATCCAGTCATTCTCTTGCAACCCTCAACATAGATGGAGGTCGTGAGAGGACTGTGGTGTTTTATACTTAGTTTATTTCTTCAATCAAAAGTTTGTTATTTTTAAATGGTACCGGAGTGTACTGTTTATCTCAGGCAGTATTTAGAAGAAGAATCTGCCTGTGTTTCCTATGATCTTAGCAGAAGTAACTAAGATCCGTTTGCTGTTCTCACATATTCTGAGGAGTGAGGTACTTCAGAGGGGGAATGGCGTGCAGGTTTTCCTGCAATAAGGTATGTGCAGTTAAAATATTTTTCTAGGGATGGAATTTGCTAGAAAATGCTGCTGATACCGAAGTAATGTAAGTAAAGCCTTAAATGCAGTGATAGCGACTGGTATCAGGCTTATTAATAGAGATACATACTCTTATAAAAATGTATTTTAAAACGTTTGCTGGCATGTTTAATCATTTTTTACATATGTTTGGTGATAAAACTTATTGGGGCCTAGTTTTTTCCACATGGCTGGCTTGAATTTTGCCTAGAAACAGTTCCCTGAGGCTTCCCACTGTTGTAATATGAGTGGGAGGGGCCTATTTTAGCGCTTTTTTGAGCAGCAAAAATTTCAGACACAGACATCCTGCTTCTTCCTGCATGATCCAGGACTTCTCTGGAGGGCTCAAAAGGCTTCAAAAGTCGTATTGAGGGAGGTAAAAAGCCACAGTAGAGCTGTGGCAGTTGTTGTGACTGTTTAAAAACGTTTTTTTTCAATTGTTATTCCGTTTTTGGTATTAAGGGGTTAATCATCCATTTGCAAGTGGGTGCAATGCTCTGCTAACTTATTACATACACTGTGAAAATTTCGTTAGTGTAACTGCATTTTTTCACTGTTATTTCAAATTTGGACAAAATTTGTGTTTCTTAAAGGCACAGTAGCATTTTTTATATTGCTTGTAAACTTGTTTTAAAGTGTTTTCCAAGCTTGCTAGTTTCATTGCTAGTCTGTTTAAACATGTCTGACACAGATGAATCTACTTGTTCATTATGTTTGAAAGCCATGGTGGAGCCCCATAGGAGAATGTGTACTAAATGTATTGATTTCACTTTAAATAATAAAGATCAGTCTTTATCTATAAAAGAATTATCACCAGAGGATTCTGTTGAGGGGGAAGTTATGCCGACTAACTCTCCCCACGTGTCAGAACCTTCGCCTCCCGCTCAGGGGACGCACGATAGTATGGCGCCAAGTACATCAGGGACGCCCATAGCGATTACCTTGCAGGACATGGCTGCAATCATGAATAATACCCTGTCAGAGGTATTATCTAGATTGCCTGAATTCAGAGGCAAGCGCGATAGCTCTGGGATTAGGAGAGATGCAGAGCGCGCAGGTGCTGTAAGAGCCATGTCTGATACTGCGTCACAGTATGCAGAACATGAGGACGGAGAGCTTCATTCTGTGGGTGACGTCTCTGACTCGGGGAAACCTGATTCAGAGATTTCTAATTTTAAATTTAAGCTTGAGAACCTCCCTGTATTGCTTGGGGAGGTATTAGCTGCTCTGAATGACTGTAACACAGTTGCAATTCCAGAGAAATTGTGTAGGCTGGATAGATACTATGCGGTGCCGGTGTGTACTGATGTTTTTCCTATACCTAAAAGGCTTACAGAAATTATTAGCAAGGAGTGGGATAGACCCGGTGTGCCCTTTTCCCCACCTCCTATATTTAGAAAAATGTTCCCAATAGACGCCACTACACAGGACTTATGGCAGACGGTCCCTAAGGTGGAGGGAGCAGTTTCTACTTTAGCAAAGCGTACCACTATCCCGGTTGAGGACAGTTGTGCTTTTTCAGATCCAATGGATAAAAAATTGGAGGGTTACCTTAAGAAAATGTTTATTCAACAAGGTTTTATTTTACAGCCCCTTGCATGCATTGCGCCTGTCACTGCTGCGGCGGCATTCTGGTTTGAGGCCCTGGAAGAGGCCATTCATACAGCTCCATTGGATGAAATTATTGACAAGCTTAGATCGCTTAAGCTAGCTAACTCATTTGTTTCTGATGCCATTGTTCATTTGACTAAACTAACGGCTAAGAATTCCGGATTCGCCATCCAGGCGCGTAGGGCGCTATGGCTTAAATCCTGGTCAGCTGACGTGACTTCTAAGTCTAAATTACTTAACATTCCTTTCAAGGGGCAGACCTTATTCGGGCCTGGCTTGAAAGAAATTATTGCTGACATTACTGGAGGTAAGGGTCATACCCTTCCTCAGGACAGGGCCAAATGAAAGGCCAAACAGTCTAATTTTCGTGCCTTTCAAAATTTCAAGGCAGGAGCAGCATCAACTTCCTCCGCTTCAAAACAAGAGGGAACTGTTGCTCATTCCAGACAGGCCTGGAAACCTAACCAGTCCTGGAACAAGGGCAAGCAGACCAGAAAGCCTGCTGCTGCCCCCAAGACAGCATGAAGGAACGACCCCCTATCCGGAAACGGATCTAGTGGGGGGCAGACTTTCTCTCTTCGCCCAGGCGTGGGCAAGAGATGTTCAGGATTCCTGGGCGTTGGAGATCATATCTCAGGGATATCTTCTGGACTTCAAAGCTTCTCCTCCACAAGGGAGATTTCATCTTTCAAGGTTATCAGAAAACCAGATAAAGAAAGTGGCATTCCTAAGCTGTGTGCAGAACCTCCTAGTAATGGGAGTGATCCATCCAGTTCCGCGGACGGAACAAGGACAGGGCTTTTATTCAAATCTGTTTGTGGTTCCCAAGAAAGAGAGAACCTTCAGACCAATCTTGGATCTAAAGATCTTAAACAAATTCCTCAGAGTTCCATCATTCAAAATGGAAACTATTCGGACCATCCTACCCATGATCCAAGAGGGTCAGTACATGACCACAGTGGATTTAAAGGATGCCTACCTTCACATACCGATTCCCAAAGATCATCATCGGTTCCTAAGGTTTGCCTTTCTAGACAGGCATTACCAATTTGTAGCTCTTCCCTTCGGGTTGGCCACAGCCCCGAGAATTTTTACGAAAGTTCTGGGCTCACTTCTGGCGGTTCTAAGACCGTGAGGCATAACGGTGGCTCCTTATCTAGACGACATCCTGATACAGGCATCAAACTTTCAAATTGCCAAGTCTCATACAGAGATAGTTCTGGCATTTCTGAGGTCGCATGGGTGGAAAGTGAACGTAGAAAAGAGTTCTCTATCCCCACTCACAAGAGTCTCCTTCCTAGATTCTGTAGAGATGAAAATTTACCTGACGGAGTCCAGGTTATCAAAACTTCTAAATGCTTGCCGTGTCCTTCATTCCATTCCACGCCCGTCAGTGGCTCAGTGTATGGAAGTAATCGGCTTAATGGTAGCGGCAATGGACATAGTGCCATTTGCGCGCCTGCATCTCAGACCGCTGCAATTATGCATGCTAAGTCAGTGGAACGGGGATTACTCAGATTTGTCCCCTCTACTAAATCTGGATCAAGAGACCAGAGATTCTCTTCTCTGGTGGCTATCTCGGGTCCATCTGTCCAAGGGTATGTCCTTTCGCAGGCCAGATTGGACGATTGTAACAACAGATGCCAGCCTTCTAGGTTGGGGTGCAGTCTAGAACTCCCTGAAGGCTCAGGGATCGTGGACTCAGGAGGAGAAACTCCTCCCAATAAATATTCTGGAGTTAAGAGCAATATACAAGGCTCTTCTGGCTTGGCCTCAGTTAGCAACACTGAGGTTCATCAGATTTCAGTCGGACAACATCACGACTGTGGCTTACATCAACCATCAAGGGGGAACCAGGAGTTCCCTAGCGATGTTAAAAGTCTCAAAGATAATTCGCTGGGCAGAGTCTCACTCTTGCCACCTGTCAGCGATCCATACCCCAGGCGTAGAGAACTGGGAGGCGGATTTTCTAAGTCGTCAGACTTTTCATCCGGGGGAGTGGGAACTCCATCCGGAAGTGTTTGCTCAATTGATTCATCGTTGGGGCAAACCAGAGTTGGATCTCATGGCGTCTCACCAGAATGCCAAACTTCCTTGTTACGGATCCAGGTCCAGGGACCCAGAAGCGACGCTGATAGATGCTCTAGCAGCGCCTTGGTTCTTCAACCTGGCTTATGTGTTTCCACCGTTTCCTCTGCTCCCTCGACTGATTGCCAAGATCAAACAGGAGAGAGCATCGGTGATTCTGATAGCGCCTGCGTGGCCACGCAGGACCTGGTATGCAGACCTAGTGGACATGTCATCCTTTCCACCATGGACTCTACCTCTGAGACAAGACCTTCTAATACAACGTCCTTTCAATCATCCAAATCTAATTTCTCTGAGACTGACTGCATGGAGATTGAACGCTTGATTCTATCAAAGCGTGGCTTCTCCGAGTCAGTCATTGATACCTTAATACAGGCAAGAAAGCCTGTTACCAGGAAAATCTACCACAAGATATGGCGTAAATATCTTTATTGGTGTGAATCCAAGAATTACTCATGGAGTAAGGTTAGGATTCCTAGGATATTGTCCTTTCTCCAAGAGGGTTTGGACAAAGGATTATCAGCTAGTTCTTTAAAGGGACAGATTTCTGCTCTGTCTATTCTTTTGCACAAGCGTCTGGCAGAGGTTCCAGACGTTCAGGCATTTTATCAGGCTTTGGTTAGAATTAAGCCTGTGTTTAAACCTGTTGCTCCCCCGTGGAGCTCAAACTTAGTTCTTAAAGTTCTTCAATGAGTTCCGTTTGAACCCCTTCATTCCATTGATATTAAGCTTTTATCCTGGAAAGTTCTTTTTTTGATGGCTATTTCCTCGGCTCGGAGAGTCTCTGAGTTATCTGCCTTACAATGTGATTCCCCTTATCTGATTTTTCATGCAGATAAGGTAGTTCTGCGTACCAAACCTGGGATTTTTACCTAAAGTGGTTTCTAACAAGAATATCAATCAAGAGATTGTTGTTCCATCATTGTGTCCTAATCCTTCTTCAAAGAAGGAATGTCTTTTACATAATCTGGACGTAGTCCGTGCCTTGAAGTTTTACTTACAAGATACTAAAGATTTTCGTCAAACATCTACTCTGTTTGTCGTTTACTCTGGACAGAGGAGAGGTCAAAAAGCTTCAGCAACCTCTCTTTCCTTTTGGCTTCGGAGCATAATACGCTTAGCCTATGAGACTGCTGGACAGCAGCCCCCTGAAAGGATTACAGCTCATTCTACTAGAGCTGTGGCTTCCACCTGGGCCTTTAAAAATGAGGCCTCTGTTGAACAGATTTGCAAGGCCGCGACTTGGTCTTCGCTTCACACTTTTTCCAAATTTTACAAATTTGATACTTTTGCTTCTTCGGAGGCTGTTTTTGGGAGAAAGGTTCTTCAGGCAGTGGTTCCTTCTGCTTAATCCCTGCCTTGTCCCTCCCATCATCCGTGTACTTTAGCTTTGGTATTGGTATCCCACAAGTAATGGATGATCCGTGGACTGGATACACTTAACAAGAGAAAACATAATTTATGCTTACCTGATAAATTTATTTCTCTTGTAGTGTATCCAGTCCACGGCCCGCCCTGTCATTTTAAGGCAGGTCTAAATTTTAATTAAACTACAGTCACCACTGCACCCTATGGTTTCTCCTTTCTCTGTTTGTTTCGGTCGAATGACTGGATATGGCAGTTAGGGGAGGAGCTATATAGCAGCTCTGCTGTGGGTGATCCTCTTGCAACTTCCTGTTGGGAAGGAGAATATCCCACAAGTAATGGATGATCCGTGGACTAGATACACTGCAAGAGAAATAAATTTATCAGGTAAGCATAAATTATGTTTTTATCTTGGAAAGTCCTTTTTTTGGTAGTTATTTCCTCGGCTCGTAGAGTGTCTGAGCTATCTGCCTTACAATGTGATTCTCCTTATCTGATTTTTCATTCTGATAAGGTAGTCCTGCGTACCAAGCCTGGGTTTTTACCTAAGGTGGTATCTAACAAGAATATCAATCAAGAAATTGTTGTTCCATCCTTGTGTCCCAATCCTTCTTCAAAGAAGGAACGTCTATTACACAATCTGGACGTGGTTCGTGCTTTAAAGTTTTACTTACAAGCTACTAAAGATTTTCGACAAACATCTGCTTTGTTTGTTGTTTACTCTGCACAAAGGAGAGGTCAAAAGGCTTCGGCAACCTCTCTTTCTTTTTGGCTAAGAAGCATAATACGCTTAGCCTATGAGACTGCTGGACAGCAGCCCCCTGAAAGGATTACAGCTCATTCTACTAGAGCTGTGGCTTCCACTTGGGCCTTTAAAAATGAGGCTTCTGTTGAACAGATTTGCAAGGCGACTTGGTCTTCGCTTCATACTTTTTCAAAATTCTACAAATTTGATACTTTTGCTTCTTCGGAAGCTATTTTTGGGAGAAAGGTCTTACAGGCAGTGGTACCTTCCGTTTAAGTACCTGCCTTGTCCCTCCCTTCATCCGTGTACTTTAGCTTTGGTATTGGTGTCCCATAAGTAATGGATGATCCGTGGACTGGATACACCTTACTAGAGAAAACACAATTTATGCTTACCTGATAAATTTATTTCTCTAGTGGTGTATCCAGTCCACGGCCCGCCCTGTCATTTTAAGGCAGGTTATTTTTAAATTTAAACTACAGTCACCACTGCACCCTATGGTTTCTCCTTTCTCTGCTTGTTTTCGGTCGAATGACTGGATATGGTAGTGAGGGGAGGAGCTATATAACAGCTTTGCTGTGGGTCCTCTTGCAACTTCCTGTTGGGAGTGAGAATATCCCGTAAGTAATGGATGATCCGTGGACTGGATACACCACTAGAGAAATAAATTTATCAGGTAAGCATAAATTGTGTTTTTTGTCTGGAACAAACAGGTTTCACTTTTAAGCTTCACTTTCGTTCTTGAAAGTGTTGCACAGCTCCTATTACTTGCTGTACTTGTAATAATAGGGGAAGTACTGTCTTGCACTCCATGTGACCGGGTGTGGTCTATGTTAATTTCCTTTTTTCCGGCTGAGACTTGAACCTGAGGAGAGCGTTTTCTCTGTTAACTGTCTGGGTCTAGGAGGTGTTGAGTGCCCCAGCCATTGGGAGTATAAAGGTGCAGTTTTCTATAATACAAAACATTTTTATTTGTGTCCTTCTGTGGGCATAACCTTAGCTATGGAGGACTCTTGACATGTTAGAAGGTACTTCTGTACTAAATCATACCTGTTTATATTGTGGGGAGGCCGTGGTTTTCCCGCCCACTCAATTATGTTCCACATGCCTTAACACTGTTATAAAATCTAAGAAGGGAGACAAGCCTTCTAAAGCTCTTAGTCCCTCTGAGCCGTCTATCTCTCAGAACTCGGCGTCTCATGAGATTACTCTCCTTGCTACATTATCCACTCCACATGCAGTTCCCAGTTTCACATCTAATCCTCCATCTGGAGGGGCCCTTCCTCCTGCGGACTTTGCCGCACAGTTACATATGGCGGTGTCTGCGGCCCTCAGTGCATTACCTCGCTCTAACAAACACAAGAGAAAGGTTAAACATAGCTCTCCTGACCCGGAGTCTTCTAAATATTTATCAGATTTAGCTATTATGGCCCAGTTATCCGATGATGAGTTAACCTCTGTAGCTTCAGAGGGTGAACTTTCTGGTTTGGAGTCCTTAGCATCCTTTAGATTTAAAATTGAGAACTTGCGTTTTTATTAAAGGAGGTTCTGTTTCCGTTAGAGGTTCCAGAGGCCTCGCTGCCTGAAGAACCTATGATACCTAAATTAGACAGAGTTTACGAAGACAGGAAAGTTCCTTTTACTTTTCCTGTGCCGGTTAAGATGGCGAAGATTATTAAGAACGAATGGGTAAGAATTGGTTCTTCCTTTTCCCCCTCGTCTACTTTTAAAAAGTTGTTCCCGGTCCCAGACTCTCAACTGGATTTGTGGGGCTCCATTCCTAAGGTGGATGGTGCTATCTCTATGCTTGCTAAACTTTTTACTATACCTCCTGAGGATAGTTCTTCGTTCAGAGCCGATGGATAAGAAAATGCAAACCTTTCTGAGAAAGATGTTTCAACATATGGAATTTTTATTTCAACCGGCGGTTGCAGTTGCCACGGTTGCCGGAGCAGCTACCTACTGGTGCGACTCTTTGTCGGAACTCATTGAGGTGGAGTCTCCCCTCGAGGATATTCAAGACAGAATTAAAGCTCTGAGAATGGCTAATTCTTTTATCTGTGATGCGAACATGCAAATTATTCTCCTAAATGCAAAGGCCTCTGGCTTTGCGGTCCTAGCTCGCCGGGCGCTCTGATTGAAGTCTTGGTCTGCGGATATGACTTATAAGTCCAGACTCCTTTCTCTTCCCTTCAAGGGAAAGATTTTATTTGGCCCGCCGGGTGCTCTGGTTGAGGTCTGGGTCTGCGGATATGACTTTTTAAGTCCAGACTCCTTTCTCTTCCCTTCAAGGGAAAGATTTTATTTGGTCCAGGCCTGGACTCTTTTATTTCTACGGTTACTGGAGGCAAGGGTGCCTTCCTACCGCAAGATAAGAAAAACAAGTCTAAGGGATGACAATCTTCTAATTTTAGTTCCTTTCGTTCTGACAAATCCCAACAACAACAATCCTCCTCCAAGCCCGAGCAACCCCAGAGTACTTGGAAGCCGGCTCAGTCCTGGAATAAATCCAAGCAGAACAAGAAGCCCAACGAAAACAAATCGGCATGAAGGGGCGGCCCCCATCTGGGATCGGATCGTGTAGGGGGCAAACTGTCTCTTTTTTAGACGCCTAGTTCAAGGACGTACAGGATCCGTGGGTCCTGGAGGTAGTATCTCAGGGATACAAGATAGGCTTCAGATCTCATCCGCCAAGGGGCAGATTCCTTCTGTCGAATCTGTCTACCAGACCACAAAAGAGGGATGCCTTTCTAGGGTGCTTTCGGGATCTATCCTCCTTAAGAGTTGTTGTCCCAGTGCATATCGAAGAAAGAGATTTGGGGTTTTATTCAAACCTTTTCGTGGTCCCAAAGAAGGAGGGAACTTTCCGCCCAATTCTGGATCTAAAGTGCTTAAACAAATTTCTCAGTGTCCCTTCCTTCAAGATGGAGACGATAAGGTTCATCCTTCCTTTAAATCAGGAAGGCCAGTTTATGACCACTATAGATCTGAAGGACGCTTACCTTCATGTTCCAATCCACAGGGAACACTTTCATTTCCTAAAGTTTGCATTCCTGTACTAGCACTTACATTACATTGCCCTTCCGTTTGGCCTACCTACTGCTCCAAGAATCTTTACAAAGGTTCTGGGGGCTCTTCTAGCTCTCCCCCCTTTCTTTTAAGCTCTCTCTCCCTCCTCTCTTTTGCGCTCTCTCCCTTTCTCTCCCTCTCTTGTTCTCTCTCTTCCCCCTTTCTTTTAAGCTCTCCCTCCTCTCTTTTGCTCTCTCTCGCCCCCCTCTCTTTTGATCTCTCTCCCCACCTCTTTTTTGCTCTTTCTCTCCCCCTCTCTTTTGTTCTCTCTCCCCCTCTCTTTTCTCTTGTTAAGTGTGTTCAGTCCACGGGTCATCCATTACTTATGGGATATATTCTCCTTCCCAACAGGAAGTTGCATGAGGATCACCCAAGCAGAGCTGCTATATAGCTCCTCCCCTCACATGTCATATCCAGTCATTCTCTTGCAACCCTCAACAAAGAAGGAGGTCGCGAGAGGAGCTGGAGTTTTTACTTAACTATTCTTCAATCAAAAGTTTGTTATTTTAAATGGCACCGGAGTGTGCTGTTTTTCTATCTCAGGCAGTATTTGGAAGAAGAAACTGCCTGCGTTTTTTTCTATGATCTTAGCAGGCGTAACTAAGATCCACTGGCTGTTCTCGACATTCTGAGGAGTGGGGTAACTTCAGAAACTGGGAATAGCATGCGGGGTCCTCCGCAAATGAGGTATGTGCGGTACTTTATTTTCTGGGAATGGAATTGACTAAGAAAATACTGCTGTTACCGTATGATGTAAGTACAGCCTTAAATGCAGTAGTAGCAACTGGTATCAGGCTGATAAATGTATGCGCAGTTGAGTTATTTTCTAGGGACTAGAATTTGACTGTGAAAATACTGTTAATACTGAAATAGTGCTTAAGCCTTATCTGCAGTGGTAGCGACTGGTTGCAGGCTTAGTGATAACTTTGCATGAAATTTAAAGAAGTTTATTTTCAAAACGTTTACTGGCATGTTATTCGTTTTGTGAGGTACTTTGGTGATAAATCCTTTGGGCATGAATTTTTTTCAACATGGCTAACGTATATTTCTGCAAAGCATTCTATAGTAAATCGCGATTGCGCTCAAGTGATCGTGTTTACTTTCAACTTGTAATACCAGAGGTAAACTCAACAAGTGCAAACCCCCACGACAAACCCCTTATCACTCGGGCGCAAACTTTTGCGCTCCACACGAAATCTGGCCTTATGTGTTTAACACAAAGGTAAAGACCCACTCAAGAGCCAAAAGCTATCCATCTCCTGAGCAAGACACATCCAGTCATTGATGGATCACTTCTGATTGGCTCACTTGCTGTGTTCTTTGCTTGTAGCTCCCAAACAGGACTTTATTTATGTGTTTAACCCCATTTGGTAGGGTTGAACACATACCGTAAACCTGCATAAGTAATTTAAGAATCATATGCTTTTTTGAATTATCGTGTGCCATTTTTACATTAGAATATTCCTTTGGGGGAAGCTGAAAAAACATAATTTATGCTTACCTGATAAATTTATTTCTCTTGTAGTGTAGTCAGTCCACGGGTCATCCATTACTTATGGAATATATCTCTTCCCAACAGGAAGCTGCAAGAGGATCACCCAAGCAGAGCTGCTATATAGCTCCTCCCCTCACATGTCATATTCAGTCATTCTCTTGCAGCCTAACTAAAGATAGGTCGCTGTGAGAGGTCTGTGGTGTTTTTTAACTTAGTTTATTTCTTCAATCAAAAGTTTGTTATTTTAAATGGCACCGGAGTGTGCTGTTTGTTCTCAGGCAGCATTAGAAGAAGAATCTGCCTGCGTTTTCTATGATCTTAGCAGAGGAATGGAATTGACTGAGAAAATACTGCTGATACCAATGTAACGTAAGTTCAGCCTTAAATGCAGTGATAGAGACTGGTATTAGGCTGATGAGTGTGTGTACACTGAATGTATTTTTCTAAGGAATGGAATTGACTCTGAAAATACTGTTAATACTGAAATAATGTATGAGCCTTAACTGCAGTAAAAGCGACTGGTAGCAGGCTTATTAATAACACTTCATAACTTTTCAAATGTATGTTTAAAACGTTTACTGGCATGTTAATCGTTTTTTGTGAGGTACTTGGTGATAAAACTTATTGGGGCATGATTTTTACCACATGGCCATCTTTGTTTTATGCATAGAAACAGTTATCTGAGCTTTCCCACTGTTGTAATATGAGTGGGAGGGGCCTATTTTAGCGCTTTTTTGCGCAGTAAAAATTCAGTCACAATCTGTCTACTTCATCCTCCATGATCCAGATCGTCTCTAGAGAGCTCAGGGGTCTTCAAAATTCATTTTGAGGGAGGTAATCAGTCACAGCAGACCTGTGACAGTGTGTTTTGACTGTGATAAAAACGTTAATTATTAAATTGTTATCCGTTTTTGGGTATTAAGGGGTTAATCATCCATTTGCTGGTGGGTGCAATCCTTTGCTAACTTAATACATTTACTGTGAAAAATTGGTTGCTATAACTATTTTGGTTCATTGTTATTTCAACTGTGACAGCTTTTTGTGCTTCTTAAAGGCACAGTAGCGTTTTTTTATATTGCTTGTAAATTTATTTAGAAAAGTATTTCCAAGCTTGCTAGTCTCATTTCTAGTCTGTTTAAACATGTCTGACACAGATGAATCTCTTTGTTCACTATGTTTAAAGGCCAATGTGGAGCCCAATAGAAATTTGTGTACTAATTGCATTGATGTTACTTTAAATAAAAGTCAATCTTTACATGTAAAGAAATTATCACCAGACAACGAGGGGGAAGTTATGCCGACTAACTCTCCTCACGTGTCAGTACCTTCGCCTCCCGCTCAGGAGGTGCGTGATTTTGTGGCGCCAAGTACATCAGGGAGGCCCTTACTAATCACTTTGCAAGACATGGCTACTGTTATGACAGAAGTATTATCTAAATTGCCCGAATTAAGAGGCAAGCGCGATAGCTCTGGGTTAAGGACAGAGCGCGCGGATGAGGTGAGAGCCATGTCAGATACTGCGTCACAGTTTGCAGAACATGAAGACGGAGAGCTTCATTCTGTGGGTGACGGATCTGATCCAGGGAGACTGGATTCAGAGATTTCTAATTTTAAATTTAAGCTTTAGAACCTCCGCATATTGCTAGGGGAGGTATTAGCGTCTCTGAATGATTGTAACACGGTTGCAATTCCAGAAAAATTATGTAGGTTGGATAGATACTATGCGGTACCGGTGTGTACTGACGTGTTTCCTATACCTAAAAGGCTTACAGAGATTATTAGCAAGGAGTGGGATAGACCTGGTGTGCCTTTTTCCCCTCCTCCCATATTTAGGAAAATGTTTCCTATAGACGCCACCACACGAGACTTATGGCAGACGGTCCCTAAGGTGGAGGGAGCAGTTTCTACTTTAGCTAAGCGTACCACTATCCCGGTGGAGGATAGTTGTGCCTTTTCAGATCCAATGGATAAGAAATTAGAGGGTTTACCTTAAGAAAATGTTTGTTCAACAAGGTTTTATCTTACAGCCCCTTGCATGCATTGCGCCTGTCACTGCTGCGTCGGCATTCTGGTTTGAGTCTCAGGAAGAGGCCATTCGCACAGCTCCATTGGATGAAATTATTGACAAGCTTAAAGCACTTAAGCTAGCTAACGCATTTGTTTCTGA
This sequence comes from Bombina bombina, assembly GCF_027579735.1. NCBI lineage: Eukaryota > Metazoa > Chordata > Amphibia > Anura > Bombinatoridae > Bombina > Bombina bombina. The sequence continues at coordinate 755,667,607 of NC_069504.1, forward strand.
TGCCGTCGTACATTTAACCAAACTTACGGCTAAGAACTCCGGATTCGCCATCCAAGTGCGCAGAGCGCTATGGCTTAAATCCTGGTCAGCTGACGTGACTTCTAAATCTAAATTGCTTAATATTCCTTTCAAAGGGCAGACCTTATTCTGGCTGGCTTGAAAGAAATTATAGCTGACATTACGGGAGGTAAGGGCCATGCTCTACCTCAGGACAGGGCCAAATCAAAGGCCAAACAGTCTAATTTTTGTGCCTTTCGTAACTTCAAGGCAGGAGCAGCATCAACTTCCTCCGCTCCAAAACAGGAAGGAGCTGTTGCTCGTTACAGGCAGGGCTGGAAAGTTAACCAGTCCTGGAACAAGGGCAAGCAGGCCAAGAAACCTGCTGCTGCCCCTAAGACAGCATGAAGAGAGGGCCCCCTATCCGGAAACGGATCTAGTGGGGGGCAGACTTTCTCTCTTCGCCCAGGCTTGGGCAAGAGATGTCCAGGATCCCTGGGCGTTGGAGATCATATCTCAGGGATATCTCCTGGACTTCAAAACTTCTCCTCCACGAGGGAGGTTTCATCTTTCAAGGTTATCAGCAAACCAAATAAAGAAAGAGGCGTTTCTACGCTGTGTACAAGACCTCTTACTAATGGGGGTGATCCACCCAGTTCCGCGGACGGAACACGGGCAAGGATTCTATTCAAATCTATTTGTGGTTCCCAAGAAAGAGGGAACCTTCAGACCAATCTTGGACTTAAAAATCCTAAACAAATTCCTAAGAGTTCCATCATTCAAAATGGAAACTATTCGAACCATCCTTCCCATGATCCAAGAGGGTCAGTACATGACCACTGTGGACTTAAAGGATGCCTACCTTCACATACCGATTCACAAGGATCATTATTGGTACCTAAGATTTGCTTTCCTAGACAGGCATTACCAGTTTGTAGCTCTTCCCTTCGGATTAGCTACGGCTCCAAGAATCTTTACAAAAGTTCTGGGCTCACATCTGGCGGTACTAAGACCGCGAGGCATAGCGGTGACTCCGTACCTAGACGACATTCTGATACAAGCGTCAAGTTTTCAAACTGCCAAGTCTCAACAGACGCCAGCCTTCTAGGCTGGGGCGCAGTCTGGAACTCCCTGAAGGCTCAGGGATTATGAACTCAGGAGGAGAAACTCCTCCCAATAAATATTCTGGAATTAAGAGCAATATTCAATGCTCTCCTAGCTTGGCCTCAGTTAGCAACTCTGAGGTTCATCAGATTTCAGTCGGACAACATCACGACTGTGGCTTACATCAACCATCAAGGGGGAACCAGAAGTTCCCTAGCGATGTTGGAAGTCTCAAAGATAATTTGCTGGGCAGAGTCTCACTCTTGCCACCTGTCAGCGATTTACATCCCAGGCTTGGAGAACTGGGAGGCGGACTTTTCATCCGGGGGAGTGGGAACTTCATCCAGGGGTCTTTGCTCAACTGATTCATTGTTGGGGCAAACCAGATCTGGATCTCATGGCGTCTCGCCAGAACGCCAAGCTTCCTTGTTACGGATCCAGGTCCAGGGACCCGGGAGCGGTGCTGATAGATGCTCTGACAGCCCCTTGGGTCTTCAACATGGCTTATGTGTTTCCACCATTTCCGATGCTTCCTCATTTGATTGCCAAGATCAAACAGGAGAGAGCTTCGGTGATTCTGATAGCGCCTGCGTGGCCACGCAGGACCTGGTATGCAGACCTAGTGGACATATCGTCCTGTCCACCGTGGTCTCTGCCTCTGAGACAGGACCTTCTAATTCAGGGTCCTTTCAACCATCCAAATCTAATTTCTCTGAGGCTGACTGCATGGAGATTGAACACTTGATTCTATCAAAGCGTGGCTTCTCGGAGTCGGTTATTGATACCTTAATACAGGCTAGGAAGCCTGTTACCAGAAAAATTTACCATAAGATATGGCGTAAATATTTATATTGGTACGAATCCAAGTGTTACTCATGGAGTAAGGTTAAGATTCCTAGGATATTGTCCTTTCTACAAGAGGGTTTAGAAAAGGGCTTATCTGCCAGTTCGTTAAAGGGACAGATTTCTGCTCTGTCTATTCTTCTACACAAACGTCTGGCTGAAGTTCCAGACGTTCAGGCTTTTTGTCAGGCTTTAGCTAGGATTAAGCCTGTGTTTAAGACTGTTGCTCCGCCGTGGAGCTTAAACTTAGTTCTTAACGTTCTTCAAGGCGTTCCATTTGAACCCCTTCATTGCATTGATATCAAGCTGTTATCCTGGAAGGTTCTGTTTTTGATGGCTATTTCCTCAGCTCGAAGAGTCTCTGAGTTATCTGCCTTACATTGTGATTCTCCTTATCTGATTTTCCATTCAGACAAGGTAGTTCTGCGTACTAAACCTGGGCTCTTACCTAAGGTAGTTACTAACAGGAATATCAATCAAGAGATTGTTATTCCATCACTGTGTCCTAACCCTTCTACAAAGAAGGAACGACTTTTGCATAATCTGGACGTAGTCCGTGCCCTGAAGTTCTATTTGCAGGCAACTAAAGATTTTCGTCAAACTTCTTCCCTGTTTGTCGTTTACTCTGGACAGAGAAGAGGTCAAAAGGCTTCGGCTACCTCTCTCTCTTTTTGGCTTCATAGCATAATACGTTTAGCCTATGAGACTGCTGGGCAGCAGCCTCCTGAAAGGATTACAGCTCATTCTACTAGAGCTGTGGCTTACACCTGGGCCTTTAAAAATGATGCCTCTGTTGAACAGATTTGCAAGGCTGCAACTTGGTCTTCACTTCACACTTTTTCAAAATTTTACAAATTTGACACTTTTGCTTCTTCGGAGGCTATTTTTGGGAGAAAGGTACTTCAGGCAGTGGTTCCTTCTGTTTAATGTTCCTGCCTTGTCCCTCCCTTCATCCGTGTACTTTAGCTTTGGTATTGGTATTCCATAAGTAATGGATGACCCGTGGACTGACTACACTTAACAAGAGAAAACATAATTTATGCTTACCTGATAAATTTATTTCTCTTGTAGTGTAGTCAGTCCACGGCCCGCCCTGTCTTTAAGGCAGATCTAAATTTTAATTAAGCTCCAGTCACCACTGCACCCTATGGTTTCTCCTTTCTCGTCTGGTTTTGGTCGAATGACTGAATATGACATGTGAGGGGAGGAGCTATATAGCAGCTCTGCTTGGGTGATCCTCTTGCAGCTTCCTGTTGGGAAGAGATATATTCCATAAGTAATGGATGACCCGTGGACTGACTACACTACAAGAGAAATAAATTTATCAGGTAAGCATAAATTATGTTTTTTTAATAAGACGTTTACTGGCATGTTATTAGTTTTTGTGAGGTACTTTGGTGATAAATCGCTTTGGGCATGATTTTTTTTCCACATGGCTAACATATTTTTCTGCATGGAAACCGTTATATCAGGGCTCCCACTGTTGTGATTGGAGTGGGAGGGCCCTTGTTTTAGCGCCTTGTTGCGCAGTTAAAATTATTGCACAGTCTTCCTGCTTCTTCCTCCTTGATCCAGGACGTCTCTAGAGAGCTCAGGGGTCTGCAAATTTCATTTGTGAGGGAGGTAATCAGTCACAGCAGATCTGTGACAGTGTGCTGACTGTGATTAAAAGCGTTAAATCTTAATTAATATCTTAAGAAAATATTTGTTCAACAGGGTTTTATATTGCAGCCTCTTGCATGCATTGCGCCTGTCACGGCTGCAGCGGCATTCTGGTTTGAGTCTCTGGAAGAGCCCGTTGGATGAGGCCTTGAGCAAAGTTAGAACCCTTAAGCAAGCTAATGCGTTTGTTTCAGATGCCGTAGTACATCTAACCAAACTTACGGCTAAAAAGTCCGGATTCGCCATACAGGCGCGCAGAGCGCTCTGGCTTAAATCCTGGTCAGCGGATGTAACTTCCAAGTCTAAGCTACTTAACATTCCTTTCAAAGGGCAGACCTTATTCGGGCCCGGCTTGAAGGAAATTATTGCTGACATTGCGGGAGGTAAGGGCCACGCCCTTCCTCAGGACAGGGCCAAACCAAAGGCCAAACAGTCTAATTTTCGTGCCTTTCGTAACTTCAATGCAGGAGCAGCATCAACTTCCTCCGCTCCAAAACAGGAAGGAACTACTGCTCGTTACAGACAGGGTTGGAAAGGCAACCAGTCATGGAACAAGGGCAAGCAGGCCAGAAAGCCTACTCCCGCCCCTAAGACAGCATGAAATCAGGGCCCCCTATCCGGAGACGGATTTAGTGGGGGGCAGACTTTCTCTCTTTGTCCAGGCTTGGGCAAGAGATGTGCAGGATCCCTGGACGTTAAAGATTATATCTCAGGGATACCTTCTGGATTTCAAAACCTCTCCTCCACAAGGGAGGTTCCATCTTTCAAGGTTATCGACAAACCTAGTAAAGAGAGAGGCATTTCTACAATGTGTACAAGACCTCTTAATCATGGGAGTGATCCACTCAGTTCCGCGATCGGAACAGGGACAAGGATTTTACTCAAATCTATTTGTGGTTCCCAAAAAAGAGGGAACCTTCAGACCAATCTTGGACTTAAAGATCTTAAACAAATTCCTAAGGGTACCATCGTTCAAGATGGAAACCATTCAAACCATCCTACCCATGATCCAAGAGGGTCAATATATGACCACGGTGGACTTAAAGGATGCTTACCTTCATATACCGATTCACAAAGATCATTATCGGTACCTGAGGTTTGCCTTTCTAGACAGGCATTACCAGTTTGTGGCTCTTCCCTTCGGGTTAGCCACGGCCCGAGAATTTTTACGAAGGTTCTGAGCTCACTTCTGGCGGTACTAAGACCACGAGGCATAGCGGTGGCTCCGTACCTAGACGACATTCTGATACAAGCGTCAAGTTTTCAGAATGCAAAGTCTCATACAGAGATAGTTCTAGCATTTCTGAGGTCGCATGGGTGGAAAGTGAACGTGGAAAAGAGTTCTCTGTTACCACTCACAAGGGTTCCTTTTCTAGGGACTCTTATAGATTCTGTAGAGATGAAGATTTACCTGACGGAGTCCAGGTTATCAAAGATTGTCAATGCTTGCCGTGTCCTTCATTCCGTTCCAAGCCCATCAGTAGCTCAGTGCATGGAGGTAATCGGCTTAATGGTCGCGGCAATGGACATAGTGCCATTTGCGCGCCTACATCTCAGACCGCTGCAACTATGCATGCTCAGTCAATGGAACGGGGATTACTCAGATCTGTCCCCTTTGCTAAATCTGGACCAGGAGACCAGAGATTCGCTTCTCTGGTGGTTGTCACCGGTTCATCTGTCCAAAGGAATGACCTTTCGCAGGCCAGATTGGACGATTGTGACAACGGATGCCAGCCTTCTAGGCTGGGGAGCAGTCTGGAATTCCCTGAAGGCTCAGGGATCGTGGACTCAGGAGGAGAAACTCCTCCCAATAAACATTCTAGAATTAAGAGCAATATTCAATGCTCTTCTAGCTTGGCCTCAGTTAGCAAAGCTGAGGTTCATCAGATTTCAGTCGGACAATATCACGACTGTGGCTTACATCAATCATCAAGGGGGAACCAGGAGTTCCCTAGCGATGTTGGAAGTCTCGAAGATAATTCGCTGGGCAGAGTCTCACTCTTGCCACCTGTCAGCGATTCACATCCCAGGCGTAGAGAACTGGGAGGCGGATTTCCTAAGTTGCCAGACTTTTCATCCGGGAGAGTGGGAACTTCACCCGGAGGTATTTGCTCAACTGATTCGTCGTTGGGGCGAACCGGATCTGGATCTTATGGCATCTCGCCAGAACGCAAAGCTTCCTTGTTACGGATCCAGGTACAGGGACCCGGGAGCGGTGCTGGTAGATGCATTAGCAGCCCCTTGGGTTTTCAACATAGCTTATGTGTTTCCACCATTTCCGTTGCTACCTCGGCTGATTGCCAGGATCAAACAGGAGAGGGCATCGGTAATTCTGATAGCGCCTGCGTGGCCACGCAGGACCTGGTATGCAGACCTAGTGGACATGTCGTACTGTCCACCATGGTCTCTTCCTCTGAGGCAGGACCTTCTAATTCAGGGTCCTTTCAACCATCCAAACCTAATTTCTCTGAGGCTGACTGCCTGGAAATTGAACGCTTGATTCTATCAAAGCGTGGGTTTTCGGATTCGGTTATTGATACATTGATACAGGCTCGGAAACCTGTGACAAGAAAAATTTACCATAAGATATGGCGTAAATATTTATATTGGTGCGAATCCAAGAGTTACTCATGGAGTAAGGTTAGGATTCCTAGGATATTAGCTTTTCTACAAGAGGGTTTAGAAAAGGGTTTATCCGCTAGTTCGCTAAAGGGACAGATTTCTGCTCTGTCTATTCTTTTACACAAACGTCTGGCAGAGCATCCAGACGTCCAGGCCTTTTGTCAGGCTTTGGCTAGAATTAAGCCTGTGTTTAAAGCTGTTGCTCCTCCGTGGAGCTTAAACTTGGTTCTTAAAGTTCTTCAGGGTGTTCCGTTTGAACCCCTTCATTCCATTGATATTAAGCTTTTATCTTGGAAAGTTTTGTTTTTGATGGCTATTTCCTCGGCTCGAAGAGTCTCTGAGTTATCTGCCTTACATTGTGATTCTCCTTATCTGATCTTTCATTCAGACAAGGTAGTTCTGCGTACTAAACCTGGGTTTTTACCTAAGGTTGTTTCTAACAGGAATATCAATCAAGAGATTGTTGTTCCATCATTATGTCCTAATCCTTCTTCAATGAAGGAACGTCTTTTGCATAATCTAGACGTGGTCCGTGCTCTGAAGTTCTACTTACAGGCAACTAAAGATTTTAGACAAACTTCTTCTCTGTTTGTCGTTTACTGGACAGAGGAGAGGTCAAAAGGCTTCGGCTACCTCTCTCTCTTTTTGGCTTCGTAGCATAATACGTTTAGCCTATGAGACTGCTGGACAGCAGCCTCCTGAAAGAATTACAGCTCATTCCACCAGAGCTGTGGCTTCCACCTGGGCCTTTAAGAATGAGGCCTCTGTTGAACAGATTTGCAAGGCTGCAACTTGGTCTTCACTTCATACTTTTTCCAAATTTTCCAAATTTGACACTTTCGCTTCTTCGGAGGCTGGTTTTGGGAGAAAGGTTCTACAGGCAGTGGTTCCTTCTGTTTAATGTTCCTGCCTTGTCCCTCCCATCATCCGTGTACTTAGCTTTGGTATTGGTATCCCATAAGTAATGGATGACCTGTGGACTGAACACACTTAACAAGAGAAAACTTAATTTATGCTTACCTGATAAATTTATTTCTCTTGTAGTGTGTTCAGTCCACGGCCCGCCCTGTCTTTTTCAGGCAGGTTCTAAATTTTAAAATTATAACTCCAGTCACCACTGCACCTTATAGTTTCTCCTTTCTCGTCTTGTTTCGGTCGAATGACTGGATATGACATGTGAGGGGAGGAGCTATATAGCAGCTCTGCTTGGGTGATCCTCTTGCAACTTCCTGTTGGGAAGGAGAATATATCCCATAAGTAATGGATGACCCGTGGACTGAACACGCTACAAGAGAAATAAATTTATCAGGTAAGCATAAATTAAGTTTTGCTTTCTCTCCACTGTCTCTTTTGCTCTCTCTCTCTCCCCCCTCTCTTTCGCTCATCTCTCCCCCTCTCTTTTGCTCTCTTTCTCTCTCCCCCCTCTCTTTTGCTCTAAATCTCCACCTTCTCTTTTGCTCTATCTCTACCCCCTATCTTTTGCTCTATCTTTCTCTCCCCTTTCTTTTGCTCTCTCTCCCCTCTCTTTTGCTCTCTCTCTCTCCCCCTCTTCCTCTCCCCCTTTTTTTTTTGCTCTCTCTTCCCTCTCTTTTGGCCTCTTTTCCCTCTCTTTTGCCTTCTCTCCCCTTTTTTTGCTCTCTCTCCCCCTCTTTTGCTCTCTCTTTTGCTTCCCCCCCCTGTTTTGCTCTCTCTACCCCCTCTTTTTCTCTCTCTCCCCTCTCTTTTGCTCTCTTTCCCTTCTCTTTTGCTCTCTCTCTTCCCCTCTTTTGCTTGCTCTCTCCCCCTCTTTTGCTCCCCCCTTTTGCACTCTCTCCTCCCTCCCTTTTGCTCTCTGTCTCCCCCCCTTTTGCACTCTCTCCTCCCTCTTTTGTTCTCTCTCCCCTCTCTTTCTTCCCTCTCTTTTGCTCTCTCTCTCCCCTCTCTTTTGCTCTCTCTCTCCCCTCTTTTTTGCTCTCTCTCTCTCCCCTCTTTTGCTCTCTCTCTCCCTCCTCTTTTGCTCTCTCTCTCTCCCCACTCTTTTGCTCTCTTTCTCTCTCCCACCTCTTTTGCTCTCTCTCCCCCCTCTTTTGTTTTCTCTCCCCCTTCTTTTGCTCTCTCTCAGGCCACACCCAACTACAACCACCGGACTCTTTCCCGGCCGACCAAGCCCCATAACGACACTCCTGCCGGCCATGCTCCCTCATCATGGCCAATCCACCCCACCATACCCCGGCCACGTCCACCTGGTCCTGTACGACCACGCCCCATCACTGTACACCCGCCGGCCACGTCCCCTTATCACGCCCACTTCGCACGGCCACGCCCACCACAACGGCCGCTTCCGCACACCCTCCCCTGCTCTACTGTCAGATCCTAAAGGCCAGGTATGTTTGTCCTCATGCAGTCTCTACTGCTCATGACTGCATCGGACAAATATACTTTGCCTTTCTCTTGTTAAGTGTAGTCAGTCCACGGGTCATCCATTACTTATGGAATATATCTCTTCCTAACAGGAAGCTGCAAGAGGATCACCCAAGCAGAGCTGCTATATAGCTCCTCCCCTCACATGTCATATTCAGTCATTCTCTTGCAGCCTAACTAAAGATAGGTCGCTGTGAGAGGTCTGTGGTGTTTTTTAACTTAGTTTATTTCTTCAATCAAAAGTTTGTTATTTTAAATGGCACTGGAGTGTGCTGTTTGTTCTCAGGCAGCATTAGAAGAAGAATCTGCCTGCATTTTCTATGATCTTAGCAGACGTAACTAAGATCCACTGGCTGTTCTCATCTGAGGAGTGAGGTAACTTCAGAAAAGGGGAATAGCATGCAGGGCCCCCCTGCAAACGAGGTATGTGCAGTAAATTATTTTTCTGAGGAATGGAATTGACTGAGAAA
>NC_069504.1:755676802-755724302 GCF_027579735.1 Bombina bombina
GGTGACTCCTCCTTGGAGTCTCAACTTAGTTCTTTCAGTTCTTCAGGGGGTTCCGTTTGAACCCTTACATTCCGTTGATATTAAGTTATTATCTTGGAAAGTTTTGTTTTTGGTTGCAATTTCTTCTGCTAGAAGAGTTTCAGAATTATCTGCTCTGCAGTGTTCTCCTCCTTATCTGGTGTTCCATGCAGATAAGGTGGTTTTACGTACTAAACCTGGTTTTCTTCCAAAAGTTGTTTCTAACAAAAACATTAACCAGGAGATTATCGTACCTTCTCTGTGTCCGAAACCAGTTTCGAAGAAGGAACGTTTGTTGCACAATTTGGATGTTGTTCGCGCTCTAAAATTCTATTTAGATGCTACAAAGGATTTTAGACAAACATCTTCCTTGTTTGTTGTTTAATCCGGTAAAAGGAGAGGTCAAAAAGCAACTTCTACCTCTCTCTCTTTTTGGATTAAAAGCATCATCAGATTGGCTTACGAGACTGCCGGACGGCAGCCTCCCGAAAGAATCACAGCTCATTCCACTAGGGCTGTGGCTTCCACATGGGCCTTCAAGAACGAGGCTTCTGTTGATCAGATATGTAGGGCAGCGACTTGGTCTTCACTGCACACTTTTACCAAATTTTACAAGTTTGATACTTTTGCTTCTTCTGAGGCTATTTTTGGGAGAAAGGTTTTGCAAGCCGTGGTGCCTTCCATCTAGGTGACCTGATTTGCTCCCTCCCATCATCCGTGTCCTAAAGCTTTGGTATTGGTTCCCACAAGTAAGGATGACGCCGTGGACCGGACACACCTATGTTGGAGAAAACAGAATTTATGTTTACCTGATAAATTACTTTCTCCAACGGTGTGTCCGGTCCACGGCCCGCCCTGGTTTTTTAATCAGGTCTGATAATTTATTTTCTTTAACTACAGTCACCACGGTATCATATGGTTTCTCCTATGCAAATATTCCTCCTTAACGTCGGTCGAATGACTGGGGTAGGCGGAGCCTAGGAGGGATCATGTGACCAGCTTTGCTGGGCTCTTTGCCATTTCCTGTTGGGGAAGAGAATATCCCACAAGTAAGGATGACGCCGTGGACCGGACACACCGTTGGAGAAAGTAATTTATCAGGTAAACATAAATTCTGTTTTCACATTCATGTACAGACATATTACATAGCATAAACACTAGCATGTACACAGAAACTACAAAATATACATAATAATATGCACACACTAGCATTATATAGAGAACTGGTTTTCAAACCTGTCCTCAGGCGCCCTAACAGGCCAGATTTTCTAGACCATGGGTGAGAGCAAGCAAAATAACCGTTTACTGATCAGCTGCTTTTTTCACCTGTGCTCTAGTTCAGATATCCGCAAAATCTAACCTGTTAGGGAGGCCTTAGGACAGGTTTGAAAACCAGTGGTATAGAGCTGGGTTCTGGGTCGCAAATTGTGTGTGTGTTGTAGGAGAGTGTGTGTTAAATGAGAGTGTGTGTGTGTTATATGAGATTGACAGTGTGTGGTGTATGTGTTTTATGAGAGAGAATATGATCAGGTTGATTGACACCCCCTGCTAGCGGCCGACTGGCCACGAATCTGCAGGAGGCGGCATTGCACCAGCAGTTCACAGCATTTATCGATGTGCAGCAGACATGATACGCTACATCGTATCATGTCTGCTCGCACTATGATAAATCTACCCCCATGTCAACATTCCATTTTTGTTATGAAAGAAATGTAAGGTATGTGAGCACTGCAATGTCAGGGTGAATGCTCAAGGCTCAGAACTAGTTTGAACAAACAATCTCGTCATATCAATCATGTGTAGGCACTCACTTTAAATGTGTTTCCTAAACTTCTCTGACCTACTGCATCGGATCTGCAGCTAATTAGAAGATCAGTATCTTATAATCGCGTTAATGGGCAACCGAGGGAGGGAATGATAGTTAGGGGCATTTCCTGTTACCATACCTTCTCTCAGCACCCAGTTGCACAAAACACCCCTAGGCTTCTGTGCAGGAATACAGTGTTCTCTCCACCACAATGCACACAAGTCATCTTCCTGCAAGATGGTGGTGTCCGCTCACCGGTTTGTGCGATTCTTACATTTTTATGAAACAGGTTTGCACGAACCAGTGAGAACTGAACAGGAGTAATAAAAAAAAAAAGAGTAGTTATCTGCATGTATATTAAACCTGCAATAATGGAAAATATTTATGATGGTACAGGTGATAATGTAGAGACACTGAGCTAGATTACAAGTGAGGCGCAACCTTCTGTGTGCTTATGTTGACACAAAATGCGCTTTTTTGTGAGCCTGTTAAATACCGTTGATACTCTACCTCTAGATGGCAGCACCAGACTATGTTTTCACAATCTCAAAACCTCCACCCAGCAACCTGAACAAATATGCTTTATAAGCTACAGTTTTCCTTTGCTTTGTTTTGTACATAAATCTTTTGAAAATAAATGTCCAGTTTTGTATGACATAGACTGCAGATGTATCGTTATGCTTGTTTTTTTCCTCTTCTCTTTATAGATAGGGTTGTATTAAATGTGGAAGGAGGGAGCAGAAGTCAGGGATCTAATTGTTTTTTTCCCTTTGTAAAACATAAGTGTTCACCAGAAGAAGTGTGTCTTTCTGTCAAAATAGGCCAAAAGCCCCAAAGCAAAACAAATTGTGTGTCTGCACAGTGGGTGTCTTGACACTATACTGCAGTGTTGATGTGATGCTTCTTTCACAAGGAATAGTATATTCATTAAGGGTAAATTAAAAGATTCCAAAGTACTTTGGAGCAGTTGCAGAGTATTATGGCTGTATGTTAGGTCTGTTTATTTACAGATTCCACAGTTATTTATTCCCCTCTGTGTATTTACACTTCTGTTTTCCCCTCTCCTTATGCTGCTGACTTACGGTGTGTATTTGAAGGTCTATCTACTTAAATAGTCCAGCCATATGGCCTGTACTCACTCACTTTCCTCTACACGGGCATTGATGGTGAGGACAGCTCTTCAACAGCCCTGAGCGAGCCGTTACTAGTGCTGAGGTGAGGAGGGGCTCAATCCAAGATGGCGCCCGCGATTTGCGCTCCGTTGCGCACTTATGTCCCTTCCAGGGGCAAGGGCGATATTCGGCCCTTCACACTTTTTAACCGGTTGGGGCTGGTGTCCAGGTGATTGCCCAACAAGGATGGTGTGTGGGTAAGAGAGACCGGCAGCAGGTTTAAGGCTTTTACCAGAGAGCTCAATGTGCGGAGCTCTTTCACTATGCTGCCGGTCTGTAGCTCCGCCCACCGGAAGTCTTTTATTTATTTTTTTACTGCAAAGTTGAGACCACGCGCAAATTTTTAAATGTGACTTGTAATGTGCACAAAACAGGTCATATTCATTCAAATAGATTTGAGCGCCGAAATAGACTGTGCCAATAAAACTAGGCAAAACAGCTAAGGGAGATAGATTTTTAAATGCTCTCAAAGGTCACAATTACTAGAGGAAACAACTAGGAATAAAGCTATATTGGATTTAGTGCTATCAAACAACACAAAAATAATATTAAACATAGAAGTCAGAGAACATTTGGGTCAAATTTGAAATCACTTTCCGTAAACAGTGTTACAAAGGTTCAACCAAGATTTTTAATTTTAAGAAAGCAAAATTCAATGATTTAAACGGACAGTCTACTCCAGAATTGTTATTGTTTAAAAAGCTAGATAATCTCTTTATTACTCATTCTCCGGTTTCGCATAACCAATACTGTCATATTAATATACTTTTTACCTCTGTGATTACCTTGTATCTAAGCTTCTGTAGACTGCTCCCTTATTTAAGTTCTTTTGACAGACTTGCATTTTAGCCAATTAGTGCCAACTCCAAGGTAACTCCATGGGTGTGAGCACAATGTTATATTTATGGCTCACGTGAACTATCACTGTCTAGCTGTGAAAAACTGTCCAAATGAACTGAGATAAGAGGCGGCTTTCAATGGCTTAGGAATTAGCATATGAGCCTACCTATGTTTATCTTTCAACAAAGAATATCAAGATAACACAGTTGATGATAAAAGTAAATTGGATAGTTGTTTAAAATTTCATGCCCGGTCTGAATCATGAAATTTTAATTTTGACTAGACTGTCCCTTTAAGGAAATAGTTAAATAGCATAAATTGGGACAAAGTATTCTCAAATTAAAACACAGAGAATAAATGGATAACATTTAAAACTTTGTTAAATAAATATACATTATAAAAATAAAAGTAGAAATAAATCAAAACCAATGTGCTTGAATAAAAATGTGTTAAGACAGATTAGGAAAAAACCTTAGATCATTTACATTATTCAAATAAAATAGTACAGACTCAACATTCCAAATATGTAAGGAATGTAACAAAGTATGCAAAAAACAATCAAATTATCCAACATTTTAAATTAAAGATTAATTTAAATGCCCTATGCATTTTTCCTAATCTATCTTCAAACTCATCTGCTATGTTACTATGTAAGGGGGGGACTGATTGTGAGGTTAAATATAATATATGCAGTTAGTTCAGTCTTTGGAAATTGAGAACACAATTTATTTTAGTGCCTGGATCCAGCAACTACTAACATCTGATATAAAAATGTCCCACAAGCTTGCCATGCATTGTCACAAACCAATCTGTGATGAAGTTTTGTGGGTGCAAAGGTTAAAATTGACTTATTATAAAAATCCACTTTTAACACCACCAACACTAATTCTACTATTTAAGATGCCACAACCAGGACACGTGGAGTCTTTGTTTGCCCCTACCTAATAGATTAAATTACCCAAAAATATAATCTTGTAAAAATGTATATAAAATATTCCAGATATATTTGTTGAAATAACATAAAACTTCCTTATAGTCACATCAGGAATCAAGTGGTACACATATTAGATTACTTAATTTGGATGTAGTCAAGGCCTTAAAATGTTATCATTAATCCATTTCCGAACTTGTTCATCCATTTCTCATGTCTCTACGAGGGTCAGAAAACTATTGCAATAACTTTGACAGCTTGGCTTAAATCTTTGATTCACAAAGCATACCTAGTAGTGAGGATGCCTCCCCTAAAAAAAAAAAAAGACTGCTAATTCTACTAGAGCAGTCGCCACCTATTGAAGCTTCCATTGAACAGATTTTTAAGGTGGCTACTTGGTTATGTTTACATACCTTTACCAAATTCTACCATTTTGAAATGTTTGACTCTTTTGAGTTTGCTTTTGGTAGGAAACTTCTGCAGGTTGCAGTGCCTGTTTAATTTCTCTACCTGCCTTAACTGTTTCTCTTGCAAGGTGTATCCAGTCCACGGATTCATCCTTACTTGTGGGATATTCTAATTCCCTACAGGAAGTGGCAAAGAGAGCACACAGCAAAGCTGTCCATATAGCTCCCCCTCTGGCTCCACCCCCCCAGTCATTTTCTTTGCCGCTCTAACAAGTAGCATCTCCACGGGAGGGTAAAGTGAATGTTGTGTTAGATTTGGTCCTTCAATCTGGCCTATGTCTTTCCACCGTTTCCCCTTCTCCCTCGGCTGGTAGCCAGAATCAAACAGGAGAAGGCCTCGGTAATTCTGATAGCGCCTGCGTGGCCACGCAGGACTTGGTATGCAGACCTAGTGGACATGTCATCTGTTCCACCATGGACACTGCCAATGAGGCAGGATCTTCTAATACAGGGTCCATTCAAGTATCCAAATCTAGTTTCTCTGAAGCTGACTGCTTGGAGATTGAACGCTTCATTCTATCCAAGCGTGGGTTCTCTGAATCAGTCATAGATACTCTGATCCAAGCTAGAAAACCTGTCACCAGGAAAATTTACCATAAGATATGGCGGAAATATCTTTGTTGGTGTGAATCCAAGGGTTACTCGTGGAGTAAGATTAGGATTCCAAGGATATTGTCTTTTCTCCAAGAAGGATTGGAGAAAGGTTTATCAGCTAGTTCCTTAAAGGGGCAGATATCCGCTCTGTCTATCCTTTTACACAAGCGTCTGGCAGAAGTACCAAATGTTCAAGCGTTTGCACAGGCGTTAGTCAGAATCAAGCCTGTCTATAAACCTGTGGCTCCTCCATGGAGTCTAAATTTAGTTCTTTCAGTTCTTCAAGGGGTTCCTTTTGAACCTTTACATTCCATAGATATTAAGTTATTATCTTGGAAAGTCTTGTTTTTGGTAGCTATATCTTCTGCTAGAAGAGTTTCAGAATTGTCTGCTTTGCAGTGTAATTCACCCTATCTGGTGTTCCATGCAGATAAGGTAGTTTTGCGTACCAAACCTGGGTTTCTTCCTAAATTGTTTCTAATAAGAACATTAACCAGGAAATCATTGTTCCTTCTCTGTGTCCTAATCCAGCTTCTAAGAAGGAACGGCTTTTACACAATCTTGATGTGGTTCGTGCTTTGAAATTCTATTTACAAGCAACTAAGGATTTCAGACAAACATCATCTTTGTTTGTTGTCTATTCTGGTAAGAGGAGAGGTCAAAAAGCGACGGCTACCTCTCTTTCTGGTTGAAAAGCATCATCCGATTGGCTTATGAGACTGCTGGGAAGCAGCCTCCTGAACGAATTTCAGCTCATTCCACCAGAGCTGTGGCTTCCACTTGGGCCTTCAAGAATGAGGCTTCTGTTGAACAGATTTGTAAGGCAGCGACTTGGTCTTCACTGCATACTTTTGCCAAATTTTACAAATTCGATACTTTTTGCTTCTTCGGAGGCTATTTTTGGGAGAAAGGTTTTGCAAGCAGTGGTGCCTTCCGTTTAGGTTGCCTGTCTTGTTCCCTCCCTTCATCCGTGTCCTAAAGCTTTGGTATTGGTATCCCACAAGTAAGGATAAATCCGTGGACTGGATACACCTTGCAAGAGAAAACAGAATTTATGCTTACCTGATAAATTACTTTCTCTTGCGGTGTATCCAGTCCACGGCCCGCCCTGGCAATTAAGTCAGATTAAATTTTTTTTGTTTAAACTACAGTCACCACTGCACCCTATGGTTTCTCCTTTTTCTCCTAACCGTCGGTCGAATGACTGGGGGGGCGGAGCCAGAGGGGGAGCTATATGGACAGCTTTGCTGTGTGCTCTCTTTGCCACTTTCTGTAGGGAATGAGAATATCCCACAAGTAAGGATGAATCAGTGGACTGGATACACCGCAAGAGAAAGTAATTTATCAGGTAAGCATGAATTCTGTTTTTCTTCTATAAGGTACGACGAGTCCACGGATTCATCCTTTACTTGTGGGATATTATCCTCCTGCTAACAGGAAGTGGCAAAGAGCACCACAGCAGAGCTGTCTATATAGCTCCTCCCTTAGCTCCACCCCCCAGTCATTCTCTTTGCCTACTCTAAGTACTAGGAAGGGTAAAGTAAAAGAGGTGATAAAATATTAGTTTTTAATTTCTTCAAGCAAGAGTTTTTTGTTTTAAATGGTACCGGTGTGTACTATTTACTCTCAGGCAGCAGATGGATGAAGACTTCTGCCTGAAGGATGATGATCTTAGCATTTGTAACTAAGATCCAGTGCTGTTCCCACAGAGGCTGAGGGGTACAAGAAACTTCAGTGTGAGGAACGTTTTCATGCTATACAGCAGTGAGGTATGTTCAGTCATTTTTTCTGGAGAGACTGTGTATTTCAGAAAGGCTGACAGTATCCCCATGAGGGTAAGGGTAAGCATTAATCCTATGAGATATAGAAAGGCATTACTAAGCTTGCATAAGGGGCTAATTAAAAGATGGTTGACACTGAGTTTTGAATGTTTGTGAGCAAACGTTTTCTGAACTGGGAGTGCTGTTAACGTTTTGTGGGCAATAACGTTTTTTGGGCAACTTTATTGAGGGTACACTTGGCTTGTTTTTTGGGTCTCAGAACCCACATGGCTAGTTTAAAACTGCTCTGGTGCGGTTCTTTGAGGCTGTAGAGACATCGAGTGAGATGGGCGGGGCTTATTTTCACGCTTCAGATGCGCAGTTGTTTTCACTCAGCAAGCAGCAAGCTCCAACTCCTGAGGGCCCTTTTTGGATGTTTTGGGCCAAATCGAAGCTTTAACCCCATATTTGGCAAGGTGCTGGGGGTGTTTTTTTCCGGATTTAGGCCTTAATTCAATCCAGTTTGCACAATAAAGGGTTAGATGTTAAATTTTCTTGTGGGGCAAACTTAACTACACATATTGAGTCTGCTATCAAAAATTTGAAAAATTTGGTGCATTTTAAAGCAGTTTTGCAGAAAGTGTATGCTTTTTTCTCTTAAAGGCGCAGTACCGTTTTTTTAAGATTGTTGTTTTTTTCACTAAATAAAGTTTTTTCATGCTTGTTTGTAGTCATTACTAGCCTGCTCAACATGTCTGACATTGAGGAAAGTCATTGTTCAATATGTTTAGAAGCCATTGTGGAACCCCCACTTAGAATGTGTCCCTCATGCACTGAAAGGTCAATAAATTGCAAAGAACATATTTTAGCTACTAAAAGTATGTCGCAGGATGATTCTCAGTCAGAAGAGAATCAGGTTATGCCATCTAAAAAAGTGTCACAACCATTAACGCCCGCACAAGCGACGCCAAGTACTTCTAGTGCGTCTAATTCTTTCACCCTGCAAGATATGGCCGCAGTTATGAATACTACCCTCACAGAGGTTTTATCTAAGCTGCCTGGGTTGCAGGGGAAGCGCAGTAGGTCTGGTGTGGGAACAAATGCTGAGCCCTCTGACGCTTTATTAGCCATATCCGATGTACCCTCACAATGTTCTCAGTTGGGGGTGAGGGATTTGCTGTCTGAGGGAGAGATTTCTGATTCAGGAAAGATGTTCCCTCAGACAGACTCAAGATATGACGGCTTTTAAATTTAAACTTGAACACCTCCGCTTATTGCTCAGGGAGGTTTTAGCGACTCTGGATGATTGTGACCCTATTGTAGTTCCAGAGAAATTGTGTAAAATGGACAGATTTCTCCAACATAGGTGTGTCCGGTCCACGGCGTCATCCTTACTTGTGGGATATTCTCTTCCCCAACAGGAAATGGCAAAGAGCCCAGCAAAGCTGGTCACATGATCCCTCCTAGGCTCCGCCTACCCCAGTCATTCTCTTTGCCGTTGTACAGGCAACATCTCCACGGAGATGGCTTAGAGTTTTTTAGTGTTTAACTGTAGTTTTTCATTATTCAATCAAGAGTTTGTTATTTTCAAATAGTGCTGGTACGTACTATTTACTCAGAAACAGAAAAGAGATGAAGAATTCTGTTTGTATGAGGAAAATGATTTTAGCAACCGTAACTAAAATCCATGGCTGTTCCACACAGGACTGTTGAGAGCAATTAACTTCAGTTGGGGGAACAGTTTGCAGTCCTTTGCTGCTTGAGGTATGACACATTCTAACAAGACGATGTAATGCTGGAAGCTGTCATTTTCCCTATGGGATCCGGTAAGCCATGTTTATTACGATTGTAAATAAGGGCTTCACAAGGGCTTATTTAGACTGTAGACATTTTTTGGGCTAAATCGATTGATATTAACACTTATTTAGCCTTGAGGAATCATTTATTCTGGGTATTTTGATATAATAATATCGGCAGGCACTGTTTTAGACACCTTATTCTTTAGGGGCTTTCCCAAAGCATAGGCAGAGTCTCATTTTCGCGCCGGTGTTGCGCACTTGTTTTTGAGAGGCATGGCATGCAGTCGCATGTGAGAGGAGCTCTGATACTTATAAAAGACTTCTGAAGGCGTCATTTGGTATCGTATTCCCCTTTGGGTTTGGTTGGGTCTCAGCAAAGCAGATACCAGGGACTGTAAAGGGGTTAAAGCTTAAAACGGCTCCGGTTCCGTTATTTTAAGGGTTAAAGCTTCCAAAATTGGTGTGCAATATTTTCAAGGCTTTAAGACACTGTGGTGAAAGTTTGGTGAATTTTGAACAATTCCTTCATGTTTTTTCGCAATTGCAGTAATAAAGTGTGTTCAGTTTAAAATTTAAAGTGACAGTAACGGTTTTATTTCAAAACGTTTTTTGTACTTTCTTATCAAGTTTATGCCTGTTTAACATGTCTGAACTACCAGATAGACTGTGTTCTGAATGTGGGGAAGCCAGAATTCCTATTCATTTAAATAAATGTGATTTATGTGATAATGACAATGATGCCCAAGATGATTCCTCAAGTGAGGGGAGTAAGCATGGTACTGCATCATTCCCTCCTTCGTCTACACGAGTCTTGCCCACTCAGGAGGCCCCTAGTACATCTAGCGCGCCAATACTCCTTACTATGCAACAATTAACGGCTGTAATGGATAATTCTGTCAAAAACATTTTAGCCAAAATGAACCCTTGTCAGCGTAAGCGTGGATGCTCTGTTTTAGTTACTGAAGAGCATGACGACGCTGATATTAATATCTCTGAAGGGCCCCTAACCCAATCTGAGGGGGCCAGGGAGGTTTTGTCTGAGGGAGAAATTACTGATTTAGGGAACATTTCTCAGCAGGCTGAATCTGATGTGATTACTTTTAAATTTAAATTGGAACATCTCCGCATTTTGCTTAAGGAGGTATTATCCACTCTGGATGATTGTGAAAATTTGGTCATCCCAGAGAAACTATGTAAAATGGACAAGTTCCTAGAGGTGCCGGGGCTCCCAGAAGCTTTTCCTATACCCAAGCGGGTGGCGGACATTGTTAATAAAGAATGGGAAAGGCCCGGTATTCCTTTCGTCCCTCCCCCCATATTTAAAAAATTGTTTCCTATGGTCGACCCCAGAAAGGACTTATGGCAGTCAGTCCCCAAGGTCGAGGGAGCGGTTTCTACTTTAAACAAACGCACCACTATTCCCATAGAGGATAGTTGTGCTTTCAAAGATCCTATGGATAAAAAATTAGAAGGTTTGCTTAAAAAGATGTTTGTTCAGCAGGGTTACCTTCTACAACCCATTTCATGCATTGTCCCTGTCACTACAGCCGCATATTTCTGGTTTGATGATCTGATTAAGGTGCTCGATAGTGACTCTCCTCCTTATGAGGAGATTATGGACAGAGTCAATGCTCTCAAATTGGCTAATTCTTTCACTCTAGACGCCTCTTTGCAATTGGCTAAGTTAGCGGCTAAGAATTCTGGGTTTGCTATTGTGGCGCGCAGAGCGCTTTGGTTGAAATCTTGGTCGGCTGATGCGTCTTCCAAGAACAAGCTACTAAACATTCCTTTCAAGGGGAAAACGCTGTTTGGTCCTGACTTGAAAGAGATTATCTCTGATATCACTGGGGGTAAGGGCCATGCCCTTCCTCAGGATCGGCCTTTCAAGGCAAAAAATAGACCTAATTTTCGTCCCTTTCGTAAAAACGGACCAGCCCAAGGTGCTACGTCCTCTAAGCAAGAGGGTAATACTTCTCAGGCCAAGCCAGCTTGGAGACCAATGCAAGGCTGGAACAAGGGAAAGCAGGCCAAGAAACCTGCCACTGCTACCAAGACAGCATGAAATATCGGCCCCCGATCCGGGACCGGATCTGGTGGGGGGCAGACTCTCTCTCTTCGCTCAGGCTTGGGCAAGAGATGTTCTGGATCCTTGGGCGCTAGAAATAGTCTCCCAGGGTTATCTTCTGGAATTCAAGGGACTTCCCCCAAGGGGGAGGTTCCACAGGTCTCAGTTGTCTTCAGACCACATAAAAAGACAGGCGTTCTTACATTGTGTAGAAGACCTGTTAAAAATGGGAGTGATTCATCCTGTTCCATTGAGAGAACAAGGGATGGGGTTCTACTCCAATCTGTTCATAGTTCCCAAAAAAGAGGGAACGTTCAGACCAATCCTAGATCTCAAGATCTTAAACAAATTTCTCAAGGTCCCATCGTTCAAGATGGAAACCATTCGAACTATCCTTCCTTCCATCCAGGAAGGTCAATTCATGACCACGGTGGATTTAAAGGATGCGTATCTACATATTCCTATCCACAAGGAACATCATCGGTTCCTAAGGTTTTCATTCCTGGACAAACATTACCAGTTCGTGGCGCTTCCTTTCGGATTAGCCACTGCTCCAAGGATTTTCACAAAGGTACTAGGGTCCCTTCTAGCTGTGCTAAGACCAAGGGGCATTGCAGTAGTACCTTACCTGGACGACATTCTGATTCAAGCGTCGTCCCTCCCTCGAGCAAAGGCTCACACGGACATCGTCCTGGCCTTTCTCAGATCGCACGGCTGGAAAGTGAACGTGGAAAAGAGTTCTCTATCCCCGTCAACAAGGGTTCCCTTCTTGGGAACAATTATAGACTCCTCAGAAATGAGGATTTTTCTAACAGAGGCCAGAAAGACAAAACTTCTGGACTCTTGTCGAATACTTCATTCCGTTCCTCTTCCTTCCGTAGCTCAGTGCATGGAAGTGATCGGGTTGATGGTAGCGGCAATGGACATAGTTCCTTTTGCGCGCATTCATCTAAGACCATTACAACTGTGCATGCTCAGTCAGTGGAATGGGGACTATACAGACTTGTCTCCAAAGATACAAGTAAATCAGAGGACCAGAGACTCACTCCGTTGGTGGCTGTCCCTGGACAACCTGTCACGAGGGATGACATTCCGCAGACCAGAGTGGGTCATTGTCACGACCGACGCCAGTCTGATGGGCTGGGGCGCGGTCTGGGGATCCCTGAAAGCTCAGGGTCTTTGGTCTCGGGAAGAATCTCTTCTACCGATAAATATTCTGGAACTGAGAGCGATATTCAATGCTCTCAAGGCTTGGCCTCAGCTAGCGAGGACCAAGTTCATACGGTTTCAATCAGACAACATGACGACTGTTGCGTACATCAACCATCAGGGGGGAACAAGGAGTTCCCTAGCGATGGAAGAAGTGACCAAGATTATTCTATGGGCGGAGTCTCACTCCTGCCACCTGTCTGCTATCCACATCCCGGGAGTGGAAAATTGGGAAGCGGATTTTCTGAGTCGTCAGACATTGCATCCGGGGGAGTGGGAACTCCATCCGGAAATCTTTGCCCAAGTCACTCAACTATGGGGCATTCCAGACATGGATCTGATGGCCTCTCGTCAGAACTTCAAAGTTCCTTGCTACGGGTCCAGATCCAGGGATCCCAAGGCGGCTCTAGTGGATGCACTAGTAGCACCTTGGACCTTCAAACTAGCTTATGTGTTCCCGCCGTTTCCTCTCATCCCCAGGCTGGTAGCCAGGATCAATCAGGAGAGGGCGTCGGTGATCTTGATAGCTCCTGCGTGGCCACGCAGGACTTGGTATGCAGATCTGGTGAATATGTCATCGGCTCCACCTTGGAAGCTACCTTTGAGACGAGACCTTCTTGTTCAGGGTCCGTTCGAACATCCGAATCTGGTTTCACTCCAGCTGACTGCTTGGAGATTGAACGCTTGATTTTATCGAAGCGAGGTTTCTCAGATTCTGTTATCAATACTCTTGTTCAGGCCAGAAAGCCTGTAACTAGAAAGATTTACCACAAAATTTGGAAAAAATATATCTGTTGGTGTGAATCTAAAGGATTCCCTTGGGACAAGGTTAAGATTCCTAGGATTCTATCCTTCCTTCAAGAAGGATTGGAAAAAGGATTATCGGCAAGTTCCCTGAAGGGACAGATTTCTGCCTTGTCGGTGTTACTTCACAAAAAACTGGCAGCTGTGCCAGATGTTCAAGCCTTTGTTCAGGCTCTGGTTAGAATCAAGCCTGTTTACAAACCTTTGACTCCTCCTTGGAGTCTCAATTTAGTTCTTTCAGTTCTTCAGGGGGTTCCGTTTGAACCCTTACATTCCGTTGATATTAAGTTATTATCTTGGAAAGTTTTGTTTTTAGTTGCAATTTCTTCTGCTAGAAGAGTTTCAGAATTATCTGCTCTGCAGTGTTCTCCTCCTTATCTGGTGTTCCATGCAGATAAGGTGGTTTTACGTACTAAACCTGGTTTTCTTCCAAAAGTTGTTTCTAACAAAAACATTAACCAGGAGATTATCGTACCTTCTCTGTGTCCGAAACCAGTTTCAAAGAAGGAACGCTTGTTGCACAATTTGGATGTTGTTCGCGCTCTAAAATTCTATTTAGATGCTACAAAGGATTTTAGACAAACATCTTCCTTGTTTGTTGTTTATTCAGGTAAAAGGAGAGGTCAAAAAGCAACTTCTACCTCTCTCTCTTTTTGGATTAAAAGCATCATCAGATTGGCTTACGAGA
The DNA here is from genome assembly GCF_027579735.1 of Bombina bombina. NCBI lineage: Eukaryota > Metazoa > Chordata > Amphibia > Anura > Bombinatoridae > Bombina > Bombina bombina. The sequence continues at coordinate 755,690,957 of NC_069504.1, forward strand.
CTGCCGGACGGCAGCCTCCCGAAAGAATCACAGCTCATTCCACTAGGGCTGTGGCTTCCACATGGGCCTTCAAGAACGAGGCTTCTGTTGATCAGATATGTAGGGCAGCGACTTGGTCTTCACTGCACACTTTTACCAAATTTTACAAGTTTGATACTTTTGCTTCTTCTGAGGCTATTTTTGGGAGAAAGGTTTTGCAAGCCGTGGTGCCTTCCATTTAGGTGACCTGATTTGCTCCCTCCCTTCATCCGTGTCCTAAAGCTTTGGTATTGGTTCCCACAAGTAAGGATGACGCCGTGGACCGGACACACCTATGTTGGAGAAAACAGAATTTATGTTTACCTGATAAATTTCTTTCTCCAACGGTGTGTCCGGTCCACGGCCCGCCCTGGTTTTTTAATCAGGTCTGATAATTTATTTTCTTTAACTACAGTCACCACGGTACCATATGGTTTCTCCTATGCTATTATTCCTCCTTAACGTCGGTCGAATGACTGGGGTAGGCGGAGCCTAGGAGGGATCATGTGACCAGCTTTGCTGGGCTCTTTGCCATTTCCTGTTGGGGAAGAGAATATCCCACAAGTAAGGATGACGCCGTGGACCGGACACACCGTTGGAGAAAGAAATTTATCAGGTAAACATAAATTCTGTTTTCTAGAGGTTCCTGCTTACACTGATGTTTTCCCGGTCCCTAAGAGGATTTCGGACATTGTTACTAAGGAGTGGGATAGACCAGGTATTCCGTTCGCTCCCCCTCCTACTTTTAAGAAAATGTTTCCCATATCAGACAGCATGCGGGACTTGTGGCAGACAGTCCCTAAGGTGGAGGGAGCTATTTCTACCCTGGCTAAGAGTACAACTATACCTATTGAGGACAGTTGTGCTTTCAAAGATCCTATGAATAAAAATTTAGAGGGTCTCCTAAAGAAAATATTTGTTCATCAGGGTTTTCTTCTCCAACCTATAGCGTGCATTGTTCCCGTAACTGTTGCTGGAGTAGGTGGCGCAGAAAATGCTATTCCCAATGTGGAAATTAAATCGTGGATTTTGTGGTGTATTGCTTCTGTCCCTATGTTCTTGAAATAAGTTTTGAAATTATTATCTTGTGTATATGGTGCGAATCGCTATTTCCTATATAGATATTTCTAAAATTCTGTATTGGGATATTATACCCCTCTTATAGCAAATATTCCTTTTATTGAAATATTCCCCTTATTAAAAATATAACCACAGGACTAGGTTGTAGTAATAATTTATACAATTTTTATTTAATATAAAAGGTACATAAATAAAATATATTGTTATGTAACGAGATTATGTTATAATCTTGACACCAGTGTCGACTGATTATATATACAAATGTATCTGATAAGTTAAAACATTAAAAGAAAAAGAAAAGTTACACATAAAATAATTGTTACACAAATCCTATATAGCCTTGTTTCTATACAGTTCAGACGTTTACTCAATATATAGTTGATGAGGCTGGGTAGTTTAAATTCAACAAACTAATACGCAGAGCATTTGTGATGTTTAACACACTATAAAAATATTTGTGGAAAACAATACCTTATAGTGTATCTGTTTGATAACACTATGTAACTAAACTTAGGTGTCCTGAGTCGGTCTGTGACCGTTTGAGTGCGGTCGTCGGATTTCCCCTGGTTTTAAAGTGAGCCTTATTTGGCCGCTTGATATGGGGTATTTAACCCGACTTAGAATACACAGGTTAATGCGGTTAAATATATGCCGCTGTGTATATGGACTCCTTAACGGTCAGTGACCTAACTTGATATTGCAGCTTATTCAGCTTTGGGGTCTCTTTGGTGTATGGATACAAATGCGGTTAAATATATGCCGCTATAGACTCCTCTTTGTTGTTGGTGACCGGCCTCCTATTTGGATTTCGGCTTATGTTCCTGTGAGGTTTTTCTTACGGGGTCTCCCCTTGGTTTAGATTCGATGCGGTTACGGTGGTCACTCTGTGTCTGTCTCTCTTGCCGGTCAGTGACCGATCTGTTTTCTGTAGTGTAGATAATTCTTGGTGGTGTTCCTCCGTAGTTAGTATCCGGTGCGGTTAAGTATATGCTGCCAGGTGTGGATTCAAATGCGGTTTAAGTGAGCCGCTCTGTGTCTTTTTTTCTCTTCTTTTCTTTTCTGTCGGTCAGTGACCGATCTGCGAGCTGAAGTATCAATGCTGTTGGGTGGAATTTTTCCACGTTGTTTGTCTTGTGCGGTTAAATAAATGCCGCCAGATAAAATCTTATATTGCAAGTGGGTTCAGATGAAGACTTGCTCCGATGAGTAGTTGGAAGAGCTCCTCTCGTTACTTTCACAATCAGTGTGGTGGTGCTCCGGTATCTACGCGTTTCGGCTTAACAGCCTTTTTCAAGATTGTTCCCGCAACTACTGCAGCTGCTTTTTGGTTCGAGGCTCTGGAGGAGGCTCTTCAGGTTGAGACCCCATTAGATGATATTCTATATAGAATTAGGGCTCTCAAGCTAGCTAATTCTTTCATTAAAGATGCCGCTTTTCAACTGGCTAAATTAGCGGCAAAGAATTCAGGTTTTTCCATTTTAGCGCGTAGAGCGTTATGGCTTAAGTCCTGCTCTGCTGATGTGTCATCAAAATCTAAGCTTTTATCCATCCCTTTCAAGGGTAAGACCCTATTCATGCCTGAACTGAAAGAGATAATTTCAGACATCACTGGAGGGAAAGGCCATGCCCTTCCTCAGGATAAGACAAATAAGATGAGGACCAAACAAAATAATTTTCGTTCCTTTCGAAACTTCAAAGGTGGTCCCTCTACCTCTTCCCCTGGTGCAAAGCAAGAGGGGAATTTTGCTCAATCCAAGTCAGTCTGGAGACCTAACCAGACTTGGAACAAAGGTAAACAGGCCAAAAAGCCTGCTGCTGCCACCAAGACAGCATGAAGGGGTAGCCCCCGATCCGGGACCGGATCTAGTAGGGGGCAGACTTTCTCTCTTTGCTCAGGCTTGGGCAAGAGACGTTCAGGACTCCTGGGCTTTAGATATCGTAACCTAGGGGTATCTTCTAGATTTCAAAGATTCTCCTCCAAGGGGGAGATTCCATCTTTCTCAATTGTCTGTAAACCAGACAAAAAGAGAGGCGTTCTTACGACGGACGCCAGCCTATTGGGCTGGGGTGCAGTCTGGAATTCCCTGAAAGCACAGGGTTTGTGGACTCAGGAGGAGGCTCTCCTCCCGATAAATATTCTAGAACTGAGAGCGATATTCAACACGCTTCAGGCATGGCCTCAGCTGGCTTCGGCCAGATTCATAAGATTCCAGTCGGACAATATCACGACTGTAGCATATATCAATCATCAGGGGGGAACAAAGAATTCTCTAGCGATGATAGAGGTTACCAAAATAATTTGATGGGCAGAGACTCACTCTTGCCATCTATCAGCAATCTATATCCCAGGAGTGGAGAACTGGGAAGCGGATTTTCTAAGTCGTCAGACTTTTCATCCGGGGGAGTGGGAACTACATCCGGAGGTGTTTGCACAATTGATTCAGCAATGGGGCACACCAGAATTGGATCTGATGGCATCTCGTCAGAACGCCAAACTTCCTTGTTACGGGTCCAGGTCAAGGGATCCTCAGGCAGTACTGATAGATGCTCTAGCAGTACCCTGGTCGTTCAACCTGACTTATGTGTTTCCACCATTTCCTCTCCTTCCTCGTTTGATTGCCAGAATCAAACAGGAGAGAGCTTCGGGGATTTTTATAGCACCTACGTGGCCACGCAGGACTTGGTATGCAGACCTGGTGGACATGTCATCTCTTCCACCTGGTCTCTGCCACTGAGACAGGACCTTCTGATTCAAGGTCCGTTTCAGCATCCAAATCTAGTTTCTCTGCGGCTGACTGCTTGGAGATTGAACGCTTAATTTTGTCCAAGCGGGGTTTCTCTGAGTCGGTCATAGATACCTTGATTCAGGCTCGAAAGCCTGTCACTAGGAAAATTTATCATAAGATATGGCGTAAATATCTTTATTAGTGCGAATCCAAAGGCTACTCATGGAGTAAGATCAGGATTCCTAGGATTTTGTCCTTTCTCCAAGAAGGATTGGAGAAGGGGCTATCAGCTAGTTCCTTAAAGGGACAGATATCTGCTTTATCAATTCTACTGCACAAGCATCTGGCAGATGTTCCAGACGTTCAGTCATTCTGTCAGGCTTTAGTTAGATTCAAGCCTGTGTTTAAACCTGTTGCTCCGCCATGGAGCTTGAATTTAGTTCTTAAAGTTCTTCAAGGGGTTCCGTTTGAACCTATGCATTCCATAGATACAGTGGGGCAAAAAAGTATTTAGTCAGCCACCAATTGTGCAAGTTCTCCCACTTAAGAAGATGAGAGAGGCCTGTAATTTTCATCATAGGTATACCTCAACTATGAGAGACAAAATGTGGAAACAAATCCAGACAGTCACACTGTCTGATTTGGAAAGAATTTATTTGCATATTATGGTGGAAAATAAGTATTTGGTCACCTACAAACAAGAAAGATTTCTGGCTCTCACAGACCTGTATCTTCTTCTTTAAGAGGCTCCTCTGTCCTCCACTCATTACCTGTATTAATGGCACATGTTTGAACTAGTTATCAGTATAAAAGACACCTTTCCACAACCTCAAACAGTCACACTCCAAACTCCACTATGGTGAAGACCAAAGAGCTGTCGAAGGACACCAGTAACATAATTGTAGACCTGCACCAGGCTGGGAAGACTGAATCTGCAATAGGCAAGCAGCTTGGTGTGAAGAAATCAACTGTGGGATCAATAATTAGAAAATGGAAGACATACAAGACCACTGATAATCTCCCTCGATTTGGGGCTCCACGCAAGATCTCACCCGTGGGGTCAAAATGATCACAAGAACGGTGAGCAAACATCCCAGAACCACACGGGGGGACCTAGTGAATGACCTGCAGAGAGCTGGGACCAACGTAACAAAGGCTACCATCAGTAACACACTACGCCACCAGGGACTCAGATCCTGCAGTGCCAGACGTGTCCCCCTGCTTAAGCCAGTACATGTCCGGGCCCGTCTGAAGTATGCTAGAGAGCATTTGGATGATCCAGAAGCAGATTGGGAGAATGTCATATGGTCAGATGAAACCAAAGTAGAACTGTTTGGTAGAAACACAACTCGTCGTGTTTGGAGGAGAGAGAATGCTGAGTTGCAACCAAAGGACACCATGCCTACTGTGAAGCATGGGGGTGGCAACATCATGCTTTGGGGCTGTTTCTCTGCAAAGGGAACAGGACGACTGATCCGTGTACATGAAATAATGAATGGGTCCATGTATCGTGAGATTTTGAGTGCAAACCTCCTTCCATCAGCAAGGGCATTGAAGATGAAACGTGGCTGGGTCTTTAAGCATGACAATGATCCCAAACACACCACCCGGGCAACGAAGGAGTGGCTTCGTAAGAAGCATTTCAAGGTCCTGAAGTGGCCTAGCCAGTCTCCAGCTCTCAACCCCATAGAAAACCTTGGGAGGGAGTTGAAAGTCTGTGTTGCCAAGCAACAGCCCCAAAACATCACTGCTCTAGAGGAGATCTGCATACAGGAATGGGCCAACATACCAGCAACAGTGTGTGACAACCTTGTGAAGACTTACAGAAAATGTTTGACCTCTGTCATTGCCAACAAAGGATATATAACAAAGTTTTGAAATAAACTTTTGATACTTATTTTCCACCATAATTTGCAAATACATTCTTTCCAAATCAGACAATGTGATTGTCTGGATTTGTTTCCACATTTTGTCTCTCATAGTTGAGGTAAACCTATGATGAAAATTACAGGCCTCTCTCATCTTCTTAAGTGGGAGAACTTGCACAATTGGTGGCTGACTAAATACTTTTTTGCCCCACTGTATTAAGCTTCTATCTTGGAAAGTTCTGTTTTTAGTTGCTATCTCTTCGGCTCGAAGAGTTTCTGTACTATCTGCGTTGCAATGCAACTCGCCTTATCTTGTTTTCCATGCTGATAAGGTGGTTTTGCGTACCAAACCTGGATTCCTTCCTAAGGTTGTTACTAATAGGAATATCAATAAGGAAATTGTTGTTTCTTCTCTGTGTCCTAATCCTTCCTCTAAGAAGGAGCGTCTGTTGCACAACTTGGGCGTGGTTCGTGCTTTGAAGTTTTTCTTGCAAGCAACCAAGGATTTCCGTAAAACATCTTTTTTGTTTGTTGTCTATTCTGGAAAACGTAGAGGTCAAAAAGCTACGGCTACCTCTCTTTTTGGCTGAAAAGCATTATCCGTTTGGCATACGAGACTGCTGGACAGCAGCCTCCTGAAAGGATTACAGCTCACTCTACTAGAGCGGTGGCTTCCACATGGGCTTTTAAAAATGATGCTTCTGTTGAACAGATTTGTAAGGCTGCGACTTGGTCTTCGCTTCATACCTTTTCCAAATTTTCCAAATTTGATACTTTTGCTTCTTCGGAGGCTATTTTTGGGAGAAAAGTTCTTCAAGCAGTGGTGCCTTCTGTTTAACCATCTGTCTTGTCCCTCCCGCTCATCCGTAGCTTTGGTATTGTATCCCACAAGTAAAGGATGAATCCGTGAACTCGTTGTACCTTATAGAAGAAAAGTAAATTTATGCTTACCTGATAAATTAATTTCTTCTATGGTACAACGAGCCCACGGCCCGCCCTGTCATTTTAAGACAGATTATATTTTTTGATTTTAAACTTCAGTCACCTCTGCACCTTTTAGTTTCTCCTTTTTCTTCCTGTACCTTCGGTCGAATGACTGGGGGGTGGAGCTAAGAGAGGAGCTATATAGACAGCTCTGCTGTGGTGCTATTTGCCACTTCCTTTTAGCAGGAGGATAATATCCCACAAGTAAAGGATGAATCCATGGACTCGTTGTACCATAGAAGAAATTAATTTATCAGGTAAGCATAAATTTACTTTTCCCCACCCTATTCCATGGTGATCTAGTGGACTTCACTGTTTGGGTATAGGATCCCCTTATTAAAGAAAACAACATTTATACTGACCTGATTATTGTTCATGATTGTGAGATCCACCAAACCCTTCCTTGGTTTTCCATAACAGTTGGTGACAGTACCAATTTGCACTTTTTTTTACCCTGCTTTTCCTTTCCTACTTTCTTATTTTCTCCTTTCCCTTGGCCATATGTACAATATGACTAAGGAATCATGGGAAAGTGTGAATGATTAAAACTCTGTTATGGGATGTTTTGCCTCCTCCTGTATGATTGGACTTAAATCCTACATGTTATGGCTTGTGGACTCTCACCATCATGAAAGAAATAAATTCATCATGTAAGCATAAATGTTGTTTTTACCAAGGTCAGGTGTTGGAGTTTTAAAATCCAAGTTAACTTTGAAAAGCTGCAGGATTAGTGTTTTCTGTTTGGAATATCAATTTGAAATTTCAAATTGTACTGCTACTTCTGCCTGCTAGGACCAGCTGCGGCAAATAGCTGCTTACATGGAATACAGTCCATGCATGTTAAATACTTTTTAATTTTATTTTTTTTGTAGATGTTGATCCTGATGAACAACAGGATTTAGAAATGGACAAAGTGGCAATGGTAAGATATTTGTGTTGGTCAATAATATGTTATTTGGTTGAAGGTAGCAGAAGGTGAAAGGAGAAAAATCTGGATAATATTTTAGAAAGATTAGTGTTCTGCAACAGAATACCAAAGAGTACCAAGGAGGTAAACCAGGCCTTAGTGTATTCTGGGGGTTGAAATGGTGTATGTGAGAGAGAAGGGCAAGCAACCTCTGTTATTCACTACTTAGAAGATATAGCAGTATGTCAGAAAGTATAATTGAAAGCAGTTTTTTGCTAGAGGGGAGGAAGTTTATAAACCCTACACAGAATAATTCCCATGTATGTCAGTCTGTACTTGAGGATACAAAACTGGCCTAAAGAGCCTGCACTTAAGGGTAAAGAGCTCCAGACGGAAAGCAATGTAAATGAGAGGAGTTGTCTGTGCTAGAGAATATTGTGGGGCCTATTTATTAAATGTCTTGCGGACCTGATCCGACAGTGCGGATTAGGTCCGCAATACCTCGCTGAATGCGGAGAGCAATATGCTCTTCGCATTTAACATTGCACCAGCAGCTCACAAGAGCTGCTGGTGCAACGCCGCCCCTGCTGACTCGTGGCCAATCGGCCGCCAGCAGGGAGGTGTCAATCAACCTGATCGTACTCGATTGGGTTGATTTCCGGCGATTCCTGTCCGCCTCATCAGAGCAGGCGGACAGGGTTATGGAGCAGCGGTCTTTAGACCGCTGCTTCATAACTGCTGTTTCTGGCGAGTCTGAAGACTCGCCAGAAACAAGGGCCCACAAGCTCCGTTCGGAGCTTGATAAATGGGCCCCATTGTTTGTTCTAGAGACTCTGTACTATAGGAGAAATAGTCTGTGCTAAGGAAAATATATCTGCTAGATGATATACAGGGGTCCATTTATCAAGCTCTGAACGGAGCTTGTAAGCCCTTGTTTCTGGCGAGTCTGAAGACTCGCCAGAAACAGCAGTTATGAAGCAGCTGTCTAAAGACCGCTGCTCCATAACCCTGTCCGTCTGCTCTGATGAGGGGGACAGGACTCGCCGGAAATTAACCCGATCGAGTATGATCGGGTTGATTGACACCTGTCAGCAGGGGCGGCGTTGCACCAGCAGCTCTTGTGAGCTGCTGGTGCAATGTTAAATGCGGAGAGCGTATTGCTCTCCGCATTCAGAGCGGTCTTGCGGACCTTATCCGCACTGTCGGATCAGGTCTGCAAGACCTTTAATAAATAGACCCCACAGTCTCTGCTAGTGGAACTCTTTCTTAGATAAAATGTAGTTTGTGTTAGAAAAAAATGTCTCTTAAATCAGTGCTCATTTTTTCCCCTCATCTGCCTGGGTACAATTTTTACCCCACAAAATGGACTTTATTCTCTCTTCTCACCACACAGTTGAGCAGTAACTAAAGAGCTCCCAAATGTTTACCTTCTGTGCCTACGTTCACAGTCCTCATAAATGCACTAGTGCAACACTGCTCTAGTATTGGATTGATGATCAGCAGTCAGGGACCTCACACATCTTCCAGTTATGTTGTTGCTGCAAGTGTGGTATTTTTGGCAACAATGGCAGCCATGGGCAGACTGATCATTTGAGGGGGGTGGGGGGGGGGTGCTGCCGAAGCCTTGATGTGAAATAGACAGAATACTTTCTATTTCACATTCATCTGCAGGATAGGTGAACCTCACATAGCCTCACACTTGCATGATACTAAACTCAGACTTTACCTAAAGAGGGTGAATGTTGAAGGAGCAGGGAGTCAATTCATTTTCCCTCCAGGCAAAATTGTAAAAATACAAATGGGCTATAAAAAAGAATAATCTGGACTTTACTGTATATGGTTAAGATATTATATTCAATTGCAGTCTGAATTTTTAAAAAATGATTTATGGATCTCTTTGCCTTAGCTCTCTGTAAGTTAACCTGGATCTGCTGTTATGACTAAGCCACTAACAGCCAAGCATAAAGGTTCCTAAATGCAGTGCTTGTTTTAAATCATTTGAAGAACAAGATCACATTCCCTCAGAATAACAGTAAAACTTAATGAAAGACATGTTAGGAAAAAAAAATAGTTTAATATATTTTGTTATTTGAACAGTAGTGCTCTATATCTAGTTCCTTCAAAGTATTAAGAAAGTATTCAAACCACTTATAACTCCAGCATTAGCTTGTGCTTATTATACTGCAAACCACAATTATTTCTCTTGTAAGGTGTATCCAGTCCACGGATTCATCAACAGGAAGCTGCAAGAGGATCACCCACAGCAGAGATGTCTATATAGCTCCTCCCCTAACTGCCACCTCCCAGTCATTCTCTTGCAGCTCTCGACAAGGGAAGTAGCTAGAGAGATGTGGTGCATCAATGTAGTTTATCTTCAATCAAAAGTTTATTATTTTCAAATGGTACCGGAGTTGTACTATTTTAGCCTCAGGCAGAAAGTTGAAGAAGAGTCTGCCTGTGGTTTTTGATGATATTAGCAGCTTGTAACTAAGATCCACTGCTGTTCTCACACATAACTGAAGAGATGGGTAACTTCAGCTGGGGGAATAGCGTGCAGGGTCTCCTGCTCTGAGGTATGTGCAGTTTTAAATTTTTCTAGAGAGATGATAAGCTAGAAAATGCTGACAATACCAGATTTATTTAAGGTAAGCCTGATTACAGTGATTTAATAACGACTGGTATCATGCTTGCTGTAAAGGGTAATATTTCTCCAACATAGGTGTGTCCGGTCCACGGCGTCATCCTTACTTGTGGGATATTCTCTTCCCCAACAGGAAATGGCAAAGAGCCCAGCAAAGCTGGTCACATGATCCCTCCTAGGCTCCGCTTACCCCAGTCATTCTCTTTGCCGTTGTACAGGCAACATCTCCACGGAGATGGCTTAGAGTTTTTTAGTGTTTAACTGTAGTTTTTATTATTCAATCAAGAGTTTGTTATTTTAAAATAGTGCTGGTATGTACTATTTACTCAGAAACAGAAAAGAGATGAAGATTTCTGTTTGTATGAGGAAAATGATTTTAGCAACCGTCACTAAAATCCATGGCTGTTCCACACAGGACTGTTGAGAGCAATTAACTTCAGTTGGGGGAACAGTGAGCAGTCTCTTGCTGCTTGAGGTATGACACATTCTAACAAGACGATGTAATGCTGGAAGCTGTCATTTTCCCTATGGGATCCGGTAAGCCATGTTTATTAAGATCGTAAATAAGGGCTTCACAAGGGCTTATTAAGACTGTAGACTTTTTCTGGGCTAAATCGATTCATTATTAACACATATTTAGCCTTGAGGAATCATTTATTCTGGGTATTTTGATATAATAATATCGGCAGGCACTGTTTTAGACACCTTATTCTTTAGGGGCTTTCCCGAATCATAGGCAGAGCCTCATTTTCGCGCCGGTGTTGCGCACTTGTTTTTGAGAGGCATGACATGCAGTCGCATGTGAGAGGAGCTCTGATACTTAGAAAAGACTTTCTGAAGGCGTCATTTGGTATCGTATTCCCCTTTGGGCTTGGTTGGGTCTCAGCAAAGCAGATACCAGGGACTGTAAAGGGGTTAAAGTTAAAAACGGCTCCGGTTCCGTTATTTTAAGGGTTAAAGCTTCCAAATTTGGTGTGCAATACTTTTAAGGCTTTAAGACACTGTGGTGAAAATTTGGTGAATTTTGAACAATTCCTTCATGTTTTTTCGCAATTTTAGTTGCAATTTCTTCTGCTAGAAGAGTTTCAGAATTATCTGCTCTGCAGTGTTCTCCTCCTTATCTGGTGTTCCATGCAGATAAGGTGGTTTTACGTACTAAACCTGGTTTTCTTCCAAAAGTTGTTTCTAACAAAAACATTAACCAGGAGATTATCGTACCTTCTCTGTGTCCGAAACCAGTTTCAAAGAAGGAACGTTTGTTGCACAATTTGGATGTTGTTCGCGCTCTAAAATTCTATTTAGATGCTACAAAGGATTTTAGACAAACATCTTCCTTGTTTGTTGTTTATTCCGGTAAAAGGAGAGGTCAAAAAGCAACTTCTACCTCTCTCTCTTTTTGGATTAAAAGCATCATCAGATTGGCTTACGAGACTGCCGGACGGCAGCCTCCCGAAAGAATCACGGCTCATTCCACTAGGGCTGTGGCTTCCACATGGGCCTTCAAGAACGAGGCTTCTGTTGATCAGATATGTAGGGCAGCGACTTGGTCTTCACTGCACACTTTTACCAAATTTTACAAGTTTGATACTTTTGCTTCCTCTGAGGCTATTTTTGGGAGAAAGGTTTTGCAAGCCGTGGTGCCTTCCATTTAGGTGACCTGATTTGCTCCCTCCCTTCATCCGTGTCCTAAAGCTTTGGTATTGGTTCCCACAAGTAAGGATGACGCCGTGGACCGGACACACCTATGTTGGAGAAAACAGAATTTATGTTTACCTGATAAATTACTTTCTCCAACGGTGTGTCCGGTCCACGGCCCGCCCTGGTTTTTTTAATCAGGTCTGATAATTTATTTTCTTTAACTACAGTCACCACGGTACCATATGGTTTCTCCTATGCAAATATTCCTCCTTAACGTCGGTCGAATGACTGGGGTAGGCGGAGCCTAGGAGGGATCATGTGACCAGCTTTGCTGGGCTCTTTGCCATTTCCTGTTGGGGAAGAGAATATCCCACAAGTAAGGATGACGCCGTGGACCGGACACACCGTTGGAGAAAGTAATTTATCAGGTAAACATAAATTCTGTTTTTTGTTATTTACTCCCATTACTGAATAGATATAACGTTTGCTTGAGGTATATAAACGTTTATTACATATTGCTGATAAAACTTTATTCTGGGGCTCAGTTTTTCCACATGGCTGACTAGATTTTGCCTAGGGATAGTTTTTTAAGGCCCTCTCACTGTGAGTACAGGTTGGGAGGGGCCTATTTTCACAGTAGTTTTTGCAGCTTGAGACATCCAGCTTCCCTGAAGGAGTCCCCTGAACATATAGGACCTCTCTAAAGGGTTTTTGTGCCTTCCAAAGTCGTTGTATGGGCAGTTGGTTGTGACTGTTTAAAAACGTTTATATCGTTTTTTTGATCCGGTTTTGAAACTAAGGGGTTAATCATCCATTTGCAAGTGGGTGCAATGCTATTTCAGTCTATTATACACACTGTAAAAATTTCGTAACATTTTCTGCTTTTTTCACTGTTTTGCAGTTTCTGTGATTGTTTTTTTCTCTTAAAGACACAGTACCATTTTTATTTTTTGCTTGTTTACAGTTATTAAAGTGTTTTCCAAGCTTGCTGGTCTCATTACTAGTCTGTTTAAACACGTCTGACTTAGAGGAAACTCATTGTTCATTATGTTTAGAAGCCATTGTGGAACCCCCTCTTAGAATGTGTACCAAATGCACTGATTTTACTATAGATTACAAAGGCCATATTCTGGCTCTAAAAAATTTATCACCAGAAGAAATTGACAAGGAGGAAGTTATGCCGTCTAACTCTCCCCACGTGTCAGAACCTATAAATCCCGCTCAGGGGACGCCAAGTACATCTAGCGCACCCATTGCGTATACCTTGCAAGACATGGCGGCAGTTATGAATCATACCCTTACAGAGGTATTATCTAAACTGCCAGGATTGCAAGGAAAGCGAGACAGCTCTGGGACTAGAATAAATACAGAGCTCTCTGACGCTTTAGTGGCTATGTCTGATACACCCTCACAATGTACTGAAGCTGGAGCTTCAATCTGTGGGTGTTTTTTCTGATTCAGGGAAGATACTTCAACCTGATTCTGATATGTCTACATTTAAATTTAAGCTTGAGCACCTCCGCGTATTGCTCAGGGAGGTCTTAGCAACTCTGGATGACTGTGACACTATTGTAGTCCCAGAGATATTATTTAGATTGGATAAATAGTATGCAGTACCTACTTACACTGATGTTTTTCCAATCCCTAAAAGGTTTTCTGAAATTATTACTAAGGAATGGGATAGACAAGGTGTACCATTCTCTCCCCCTCCTGTTTTTAAAAAGATGTTTCCTATAGACGCCGCTACATGGGACTTATGGCAGACGGTCCCTAAGGTGGAGGGAGCAGTTTCTACTCTAGCTAAGCGTACCACTATCCCTGTTGAGGACAGTTGTGCTTTTCTAGATCCAATGGATAAAAAATTAGAGGGTTACCTTAAGAAAATTTTTATTCAACAAGGTTTTATTCTCCAGCCTCTTGCATGCATTGCCTCAGTCACTGCTGCTGCGGCTTTCTGCTTTGAGTCTCTAGAGGAGGCTCTACAGGTTGAAACCCTGTTGGAAGATATTATTGACAAGCTTAAGGCTCTTAAGCTAGCCAATTCATTTGTTTCTGATGCCGTTGTTCATTTAACCAAACTAACGGCTAAAAATTCAGGTTTTGCTATTCAGGCGCGTAGGGCGCTATGGCTTAAATCCTGGTCAGCTGACGTGACTTCAAAGTCTAAACTTTTCAACATTCCCTTCAAAGGACAGACCCTATTCGGGCCAGGACTGAAGGAGATCATTTCTGACATCACTGGAGGAAAAGGTCACGCCCTTCCTCAAGATAGGTCCAACAAATTAAGGACCAAACAGTCTAGTTTTCGGCCCTTTCGAAACTTCAAGAGTGGCGCAGCTTCAAATTCCTCTAACACAAAACAAGAGGGAACTTTTGCCCAGTCTAAGCCGGTCTGGAGACCTAACCAGGCTTGGAACAAGGGGAAACAGGCCAAAAAGCCTGCTGCTGCCTCTAAGACAGTATTAAGGAGCAGCCCCCGATCCGGTAACGGATCTAGTAGGGGGCAGACTCTCTCTCTTCGCCCAGGCTTGGGCAAGAGATGTCCAGGATCCCTGGGCATTGGAAATTGTGTCCAAGGGTTATCTTCTGGAATTCAAAACCTCTCCCCCAAGAGGGAGATTTCATCTCACACTTTTATCTGCAAACCAGATAAAGAGAGAGGCATTCTTACATTGTGTTCAAGACCTCCTAGTTATGGGAGTGATCCACCCAGTTCCGCAGGAGGAACAGGGACAGGGCTTCTATTCAAATCTGTTTGTAGTTCCCAAAAAAGAGGGAACATTCAGACCAATCTTAGATTTCAAGATCTTAAACAAATTTCTCAGAGTCCCATCCTTCAAGATGGAGACTATTCGAACCATCCTTCCTATGATCCAGGATGGTCAATATATGACTACCGTAGACTTAAAGGATGCTTATCTTCACATCCCGATACACAAAGATCATCATCGTTTTCTCAGGTTTGCCTTTCTAGACAGGCACTACCAGTTTGTGGCTCTTCCCTTCGGGTTGGCCACGGCACCAAGAATCTTTACAAAGGTTCTAGGGTCCCTTCTAGCGGTCCTAAGGCCGCGGGGTATAGCAGTAGCCCCTTACTTAGACGACATTCTGATACAGGCGTCGACTTTTCAAATTGCCAGGTCCCACACGGACATTGTTCTGGCATTTCTGAGGTCCCATGGGTGGAAGGTGAACGAAGGAAAGGGTTCTCTATCACCTCTAACAAAAGTTTCATTCCTAGGGACTGATAGATTCGGTAGAAATGAAGATTTACCTAACGAAGGCCAGATTGTCAAAACTTCTAGACTCTTGCCGTGTTCTTTATTCCACTTCTCGTCCTTCAGTGGCTCAGTGTATGGAAGTAATCAGTGTAATGGTAGCGGCAATGGACATAGTACCGTTTGCCCGCCTACATCTCAGATCGCTGCAACTTTGCATGCTCAGTAAGTGGAATGGGGATTAGACAGATTTGTCCCCTCTACTAAATCTGGATCAAGAAACCAGGGATTCTCCTCTCTGGTGGCTATCTCGGGTCCATCTGTCCAAGGGGATGAGCTTCCGCAGGCCAGATTGGACTATAGTAACGACAGATGCCAGCCTTCTGGGCTGGGGTGCAGTCTGGAACTCCCTGAAGGCTCAGGGCTCGTGGACTCAGGAGGAGGCACTCCTCCCGATAAACATTCTGGAACTAAGAGCGATATTCAATGCTCTTCAGGCTTGGCCTCAGCTAGCTGCGGTCAGGTTCATCAGATTTCAGTCGGACAACATCACGACTGTAGCCTATATCAACCATCAGGGGGGAACAAGGAGCCCCCTGGCAATGTTGGAGGTTTCAAAGATAATTCTATGGGCAGAGGTTCACTCTTGCCATCTCTCAGCTATCCATATCCCAGGAGTAGAGAACTGGGAGGCGGATTTTCTAAGTCGGCAGACTTTTCATCCGGGAGAGTGGGAGCTCCGTCCGGAGGTATTTGCCCAGCTGATTAAACTATGGGGCAATCCAGAACTGGATCTCATGGCATCTCGTCAGAACGCCAAACTTCCTTGTTACGGGTCCAGGTCAAGGGATCCCCAGGCAGCGCTGATAGATGCTCTAGCAGCGCCCTGGTCCTTCAACCTGGCTTATGTGTTTCCACCGTTTCCTCTGCTCTCTCGGCTGATTGTCAAGATGAAGCAGGAGAGAGCTTCAGTGATTTTGATAGCTCCTGCGTGGCCACGCAGGACTTGGTACGCAGATCTGGTGGACATGTCATCCTTTCCACCTTGGACTCTGCCGCTGAGGCAGGACCTTCTACTTCAAGGTCCCTTCAAACATCCAAATCTAATTTCTCTGCGTCTGACTGCTTGGAGATTGAACGCTTGATTTTGTCAAAACGTGGTTTTTCCGAGTCGGTCATTGATACCTTAATTCAGGCTCGAAAGCCTGTCACCAGGAAAATCTATCATAAGATATGGTGTAAATATCTTCATTGGTGTGAATCCAAGGGTTACTCATGGAGTAAAGTCAGGATTCCCAGGATATTGTATTTTCTCCAAGAAGGGTTGGAGAAGGGATTGTCAGCTAGTTCCTTAAAGGGACAGATTTCTGCTCTGTCTATTCTTTTGCACAAGTGTCTGGCGGATGTTCCAGACGTTCAGGCGTTTTGTCAGGCTTTAGTTAGAATCAAGCCTGTGTTTAAACCTGTTGCTCCGCCATGGAGTTTAAATTTAGTTCTTAAAGTTCTTCAAGGGGTTCTGTTTGAACCTCTGCATTCCATAGATATCAAGCTTTTATCTTGGAAAGTTCTGTTCTTGGTAGCTATCTCTTCGGCTCGAAGAGTTTCAGAGTTATCTGCCTTGCAGTGTGATTCCCCTTATCTGATCTTCCATGCAGATAAGGTAGTTTTGCGTACCAAACCTGGGTTTCTTCCTAATGTGGTATCCAATAAGAATATCAATCAAGAGATTGTTGTTCCGTCACTGTGTCCTAATCCTTCTTCAAAGAAGGAACGTCTATTACACAATCTTGACGTGGTTCGTGCTTTAAAGTTTTATTTACAAGCTACTAAAGATTTTCGTCAAACATCTGCATTGTTTGTTGTCTACTCTGGACAGAGGAAAGGCCAAAAGGCTTCAGCAACTTCTCTTTCTTTTTGGTTAAGAAGTATAATCCGCTTAGCTTATGAGACTGCTGGCCAGCAGCCTCCTGTAAGAATTACAGCTCATTCCACTAGAGGGGTGGCTTCCACATGGGCCTTTAAAAATGAGGCTTCTGTTGAACAGATTTGTAAGGCGGCGACTTGGTCTTCGCTTCATACTTTTTCTAAATTCTACAAATTTGATACTTTTGCTTCTTCGGAGGCTATTTTTGGGAGAAAGGTCTTACAGGCAGTGGTGCTTTCCGTTTAAGCGCCTGCCTTGTTCCTCCCTTCATCCGTGTCCTATAGCTTTGGTATTGGTATCCCACAAGTAATGGATGAATCCGTGGACTGGATACACCTTACAAGAGAAAACAAAATTTATGCTTACCTGATAAATTTATTTCTCTTGTGGTGTATCCAGTCCACGGCCCGCCCTGTCATTTTAAGGCAGGTGTTTTTTAATTTTTAAACTACAGTCACCACTGCACCCTATAGTTTCTCCTTTCTCTTGCTTGTCTTCGGTCAAATGACTGGGAGGTGGCAATTAGGGGAGGAGCTATATAGACAGCTCTGCTGTGGGTGATCCTCTTGCAGCTTCCTGTTGGGAAGGAGAATATCCCACAAGTAATGGATGAATGCGTGGACTGGATACACCACAAGAGAAATAAATTTATCAGGTAAGCATAAATTTTGTTATTTAATATTGTTTATATTTTAAAAAAATTGAATCCTAGACATTATGAATCATATATTTTTTTTTCAGTTTTAAAAATGTATAGCTTTGCAGAATAAAAAATAACCTTGTATTTTCAATATTTAGAACATAGATTAAAGGGATTAAAGTGATAGTCGGAAAAAGATTTTTAATTATTTACAAATATAGATAATCACTGTCTAAAAAAACTCATATTTCTCTTGCAAGGTGTATCCAGTCCACAGATTCATCCTTACTTGTGGGATATTCTCATTCCCTACAGGAGGTGGCAAAGAGAGCACACAGCAAAGCTGTCCATATAGCTCCCCCTCTGGCTCTGCCCCCCAGTCATTCTCTTTGCCGCTCTAACAAGTAGCATCTCCACGGGAGGGTAAAGTGAATGTGGTGTTAGATTTGTAGTTTTTATATCTTCAATCAAAAGTTTGTTATTTTTAAATAGTGCCGGTTTGTACTATTTACTCTCTAGCAGAAAGTGAAGAAGAATTCTGCTGAGAGGAAAATTATTTTAGCATGTTGTAACTAAAATCCACTGCTGTTCCCACACAGGACTGGGGAGTACCAGAAAACTTCAGTTGGGGGGAACAGTTTGCAGGCTTAACTGCTACAAGGTATGTTCAGTCATCTTTTACTAGTCAAGACTTAGTAATGCTAGAAGACTGACAAGAATCCCCATGTGGGGAAGGTAAGCCATATTCTGAGACTCAGTATGGAAGGAAGGCTTAATTAACAGGGCTCAAAAACTGGTGGACACTGTTAAAGGGCAATCAATTATTTTTTTTTGTGAATATATAATCATTATACAAGTATTTATTACTTTGGGAGTGTTTTATGGGGTTTTATTCCACATGGCAGAATTTTAGACACCTATTTAGGGTTTTGAAGGCCCCACAACTCCGGAGTGGAGAGGGAGGGGGCCTAAATTTTGCGCCTCAGTTGCGCAGTTCATATTGCAGACAGCTTCATGCAGCTTCACGTGGAGGGTCCAAAGACTACTAAGAGGCTTATTTTCATCAAATTAATCCCCAGGGGCAAGGTAGGGCCACAGCAGATTGCTGTGGCACGGTACTGTAGTTTGCTAACCGGTTGTCAGCTTTAGGTTGCTCCGGTTCGGGCATTAAGGGGTTAATTGACTTGAAATTTTCTGTGCAATCATTCCAAAGCATTAAGATAGTGCACTTTTTATTATTTAAAGGCACAGTACCGTTTTTTTTCTCAAATTGTATATTTCAGTATTTGAGTGCTGTCTAAGTCTGTTTAACATGTCTGAGCCTACAGATAGACGTTGCTCTATGTGTTTAGTAGCCATGGTGGAACCCCCTTTACATTTGTGTTTTAAGTGTGCTAATGTATCTAAGCATTTTAAAGATCACGATGTTTCACTTATAAATGTAGCCCAAGATGATTCTTTAACAGAAGGTAATGAGGATAGCCCACCTTCCTCTCCCCATGTGTTGAAACCAGTTACGCCCGCACAAGCGATGCCTAGTACCTCTAGCGCATTGGCCCCTATTACATTACAACAATTAGCAGCAGTCATGGATAATTCCCTTGCGGCATTTTTATCCAAATTGCCAGTTTTTCCTAAAAAGAGTATGAGCAATCAGAAGCTTTGGAGGATTTATCTGTTGTACCCTCACAACACTCTGAAGTGTCAGTGAGGGATGTGCTGTCCGAGGGAGAAATTTCTGACACTGGAAAGGTTTCTCAGCGGGCAGAATCAGATTCCTTAGCGTTTAAATTTAAGCTCGAACACCTCCGCATGCTGCTTAAGGAGGTATTGGCTATGCTGGATGATTGCGACCCCATGGTGGTCCCAGAGAAATTGTGCAAAATGGACAAATATCTAGAAGTCCCTGTATACACTGATGCGTTTCCGATCCCAAAGAGGGTGGCGGATATTATGGATAGGGAGTGGGAGAGACCAGGTGTACCCTTTGTCCCCCCCCCCCATCTTTAAGAAAATGTTCCCCATTACTGATCCCAGGCGGGACGCATGGCAGACGGTCCCTAAGGTAGAGGGGGCAGTTTCAACACTAGCCAAGCGCACAACCATACCAATTGAAGACAGTTGTGCGTTCAAAGATCCTATGGATAAAAAATTAGAAGGTTTACTAAAGAAAATATTCGTTCAACAAGGTTTCCTTCTCCAGCCTATTGCCTGTATTATTCCAGTAACTACTGCAGCGGCTTTCTGGTTTGAGGCCTCATATGACGAAATTATGGATAGAATTAAGGCTCTAAAGCTGGCTAATTCCTTTATCACAGATGCCGCTTTGCAATTAGCTAAGTTAGCGGCGAAAAATTCTGGTTTTGCTATCATGGCGCGCAGAGCGCTTTGGCTTAAATCATGGTCGGCCGATGTGTCGTCTAAGACAAAGTTACTAAATATTCCTTTCAAGGGGAAGACCCTTTTCGTGCCCGAGTTGAAAGAGATTATTTCGGATATCACTGGGGGAAAGGGCCATGCCCTCCCGCAAGATAGGCCTTTTAAGGCTAAAAACAAGGCTAATTTTCGTTCCTTTCGCAACTTCAGGAGCGGTCCTGCTTCAACCTCTGCGACCGCAAAGCAAGAGGGTAACTCTCCACAGCCCAAGGCAACCTGGAAGCCTTTGCAGGGCTGGAACAAGGGTAAACAGGCCAAGAAGCCTGCAACTGCTACTAAGACAGTATGAAGGGGTAGCCCCCAATCCGGGACCGGATCTGGTAGGGGGCAGACTCTCTCTCTTTGCTCAGGCTTGGGCAAGAGATGTTCCCGATCCCTGGGCATTAGAGGTAGTTGCTCAGGGATATCTTCTAGAATTCAAGGACTCTCCTCCAAGGGGAAGGTTCCACATTTCTCGTCTGTCTACAGGCACGACAAAGAAAGAGGCGTTCTTATGCTGTGTAGAAGATCTACTCAAGATGGGAGTGATATATCCAGTCCCAATTACAGAACAAGGACTGGGTTTTTACTCAAACCTGTTTGTGGTTCCCAAAAAGGAAGGAATTTTCAGACCAATCCTGGATCTAAAAATTCTAAACAAATTCCTCAGAGTTCCATCCTTCAAGATGGAGACCATTCGGACTCAGTTCCTAAGGTTCGCTTTTCTGGACAAGCATTACCAGTTCGTGGCCCTTCCCTTCGGGTTGGCCACCGCTCCCAGAATTTTCACAAAGGTGCTAGAGTCCCTTTTGGTGGTCCTAAGACCGCGGGGCATTGCAGTAGCACCCTATCTGGACGACATCTTAATACAGACGTCGTCTTTTCTCAGAGCCAAGGCTCATACGGATATTGTTCTGGCCTTTCTAAGGTCTCATGGGTGGAAGGTGAACACAGAAAAAAGTTCTCTGTCTTCCTGGGAACATTAATAGACTTGGTAGAAATGAAAATATTTCTGACGGAGGTCAGAAGGTTTAAGCTTCTAAGCACTTGCCGAGCTCTTCATTCCATTCCTCGGCCATCTGTAGCTCAGTGCATGGAGGTAATCGGATTAATGGTAGCAGCAATGGACTTAGTCCCTTTTGCTCGAATTCATCTCAGGCCATTGCAATTGTGCATGCTTAAACAGTGGAATGGGGATTATGCAGATTTGTCTCCTCAAATCCAACTGGACCAGAAAACCAGAGATTCTCTTCTCTGGTGGTTGTCTCAGGATCACCTGTTTCAGGGAATGTGCTTCCGCAGACCGGAGTGGATCATCGTAACGACCGACGCCAGTCTGTTAGGCTGGGGCGCGGTCTGGGGCTTCCTGAAAGCTCAGGGCCTATGTGTCGGGTAGAGTCTCTTCTCCCGATAAACATTTTGGAACTGAGAGCGATATTCAATACGCTCCAGGCATGGGCTCAGCTAGCGGCGGCCAAGTTCATCAGATTTCAGTCGGACAAAATCACGACTGTAGCATACATCAATCATCAGGGAGGAACAAAGAGTTCCTTAGCGATGAAGGAAGTAACCAAGATAATCAGGTGGGCGGAGGATCACTCTTGTCACCTATCTGCAATTCACATCCCAGGAGTAGACAACTGTGAAGCGGATTTCCTAAGTCGTCAGACTTTTCACCCGGGGGAGTGGGAACTCCACCCGGAGGTATTTGCTCAGCTGACTCAGCTTTGGGGCATTCCAGAGTTGGATCTGATGGCGTCCCGTCAGAACACTAAACTTACTCTTTACGGATCCAGGTCCAGGGATCCCAAGGCGGCATTGATAGATGCTCTAGTAGCGCCTTGGTCCTTCAATCTGGCCTATGTCTTTCCACCGTTTCCCCTTCTCCCTCGGCTGGTAGCCAGAATCAAACAGGAGAAGGCCTCGGTAATTCTGATAGCGCCTGCGTGGCCACGCAGGACTTGGTATGCAGACCTAGTGGACATGTCATCTGTTCCACCATGGACACTGCCAATGAGGCAGGATCTTCTATTACAGGGTCCATTCAAGCATCCAAATCTAGTTTCTCTGCAGCTGACTGCTTGGAGATTGAACGTTTAATTCTATCCAAGCGTGGGTTCTCTGAATCAGTCATAGATACTCTGATCCAAGCTAGAAAACCTGTCACCAGGAAAATTTACCATAAGATATGGCGGAAATATCTTTGTTGGTGTGAATCCAAGAGTTACTCGTGGAGTAAGATTAGGATTCCAAGGATATTGTCTTTTCTCCAAGAAGGATTGGAGAAAGGTTTATCAGCTAGTTCCTTAAAGGGGCAGATATCCGCTCTGTCGATCCTTTTACACAAGCGTCTGGCAGAAGTACCAGATGTTCAAGCGTTTGCACAGGCGTTAGTCAGAATCAAGCCTGTCTATAAACCTGTGGCTCCTCCATGGAGTCTAAATTTAGTTCTTTCAGTTCTTCAAGGGGTTCCTTTTGAACCTTTACATTCCATAGATATTAAGTTATTATCTTGGAAAGTCTTGTTTTTGGTAGCTATATCTTCTGCTCGAAGAGTTTCAGAATTGTCTGCTTTGCAGTGTAATTCACCCTATCTGGTTTTCCATGCAGATAAGGTAGTTTTGCGTACCAAACCTGGGTTTCTTCCTAAAGTTGTTTCTAATAAGATCATTAACCAGGAAATCATTGTTCCTTCTCTGTGTCCTAATCCAGCTTCTAAGAAGGAACGGCTTTTACACAATCTTGATGTGGTTCGTGCTTTGAAATTCTATTTACAAGCAACTAAGGATTTCAGACAAACATCATCTTTGTTTGTTGTCTATTCTGGTAAGAGGAGAGGTCAAAAAGCGACTGCTACCTCTCTTTCTTTCTGGTTGAAAAGCATCATCCGATTGGCTTATGAGACTGCTGGGCAGCAGCCTCCTGAACGAATTACAGCTCATTCCACCAGAGCTGTGGCTTCCACTTGGGCCTTCAAGAATGAGGCTTCTGTTGAACAGATTTGTAAGGCAGCGACTTGGTCCTCACTGCATACTTTTGCCAAATTTTACAAATTCGATACTTTTGCTTCTTCGGAGGCTATTTTTGGGAGAAAGGTTTTGCAAGCAGTGGTGCCTTCCGTTTAGGTTACCTGTCTTGTTCCCTCCCTTCATCCGTGTCCTAAAGCTTTGGTATTGGTATCCCACAAGTAAGGATGAATTCGTGGAATGGATACACCTTGCAAGAGAAAACAGAATTTATGCTTACCTGATAAATTACTTTCTCTTGCGGTGTATCCAGTCCACGGCCCGCCCTGGCAATTAAGTCAGGTTAAAATTTTTTGTTTAAACTACAGTCACCACTGCACCCTATGGTTTCTCCTTTTTCTCCTAACCGTTGGTCGAATGACTGGGGGGCGGAGCCAGAAGGGGGAGCTATATGGACAGCTTTGCTGTGTGCTCTCTTTGCCACTTTCTGTAGGGAATGAGAATATCCCACAAGTAAGGATGAATCCGTGGACTGGATACACCGCAAGAGAAAGTAATTTATCAGGTAAGCATGAATTCTGTTTTTTAGAAAAAAACAAAATGTTATAAATACACTTTTTTAATGTGTGATTAGCTTGTATCTTAGCCTCTGATAACTGCCACCTTAGTTCTATTTTTTGTTTAGTGTCATCTTAGCCTCTGATAACTGACACCTTAGTTAAAGGGACACTAAACCCAAAATCTTTCTTTCATGATTCGGATACAGAATACAAATTTAAGCAACATTACAATTTACTTCTATTATTTATTTTACTTCATTTTTAGATATCCTTAGTTGTAGAAAAAGCAATGCACATGGGTGAGCCAATCACATGAGGCTTCTATGTGCAGCAACCAATCATTAACTACTGAGCATTTCTAGATATGATTTTAGCAAAGAATATCAAGAGAATAAAACAAAATAGATATTCAAAGTAAATTACAAAGATGTTTAAAATTGCATTTTCTTTCTAAATCATGAAAGAAAAAATGTGGGTTTCATGTACCTTTAATTTATTTTGTCAGACATCCATTATATGCAATCAAATTTGTCTCACCTGAACTCCATTTGCGTGTGCATAGTTTTATCTATCTGACACGCATAAAATAACACCCAAAAGTGTTCAAAACCATTTCAAAATGTACATAGAGAATAGACTGCATTCAAGGATCTAAAAATCACCTCATAGTTTTCATTTGAAAATTAAGAATACAAATACCCAAGCAAAATTATTGAGCTAAATAAATATCAAAATGATGTCAAATTATAATCAATATCAGTATTTATATATCTTAAATAGACTTTTCCTTTAACCCCTTGAGTGCTAATGAGCTGTGACAGAGTTTCCCACTCTGGTGCTAATGACGGCTCAGAGCCGTCATTAGCACTCTCCCAACTTGAGGGAGATCTGGGGGCTCCCATCCGCTCCTACCCCGGCCATCGGTGCTGCATAATGAAAGGTATCGCCGGGGCTTCCGTTTTGCGTGGTGACGTCACGCGCAATAAACGTGATGACGTCACTGCGCAACTTTATTTAACATTAACAATGTTAAATATAGGAGCAGGGGGCATACTGCTTAGAAGCCTGTATCTCAGGCATCTAAGCAGCTACAGACCACCAAGATCCACCGTTGGAAAGGTATTCGCCTAACTTTTCCAACGGTGTAAGTCTTGGGGATCTGAAATAAATAAAAAAAAAAGTTAAAAAAAAATATTTTAAAAAATATTAAATAAAAAACCCTTTAGGAAAACCTTAGCACCCATGTGGGAACGTGCTTAGCACTCAAAGGGTTAAACTAAAATAATAATAAAAAAAAAAGTTAAAAAAAAGAAAAAAATAACTTCAAATGTATTTCTTTTTATTAAAAAGAATAACTGATGGAAATGAAATTAATATTTCTAAATGCAATATATATTTTTATTGTATACAAAACAAAAAAAAATTCAAAATATAAGTAACTTTCTTTTTAATAATGTAAATAAAAATACAGTTTAATTGTCTGAATTTTGAACTTTATGTTAGTAGAAAACGTGATTGTTTTGTCTGCATTTGTGTATCTTTTGAAGACAAAGAGAGAAGCGCTCTACCAGGAACGAACAACAGCTCAGTGGCTTGTTCTATGGCGATTTACCACCCGGAGGCAGCTTCTTTTAGACCAGTGTGCTTTTCACAGAAGAAAACTTTCCTGAAGTATATCAGTCTGATCCCGCCAAGTAAGGTCAGTCCAGCCCCGAAATACCAGGCAATTCTCCTCTGAACAAGGAACATGACAACCCCAGACGATCGTTTCGGCCTCCTATGGGCCTCGTCAGTGAGGTGCAGCCACATTCCTCTAAGCACACTGGGCAAGGAGTCCACGTCTGGTTTCCCCCATCACCCATAGGGAGACTTCCCCAGGGTTATAATAATTTGCATACAAAGAGAGAAGCGCTCTACCAGGAACGAACAACAGCTCAGTGGCTTGTTCTATGGCGATTTACCACCCGGAGGCAGCTTCTTTTAGACCAGTGTGCTTTTCACAGAAGAAAACTTTCCTGAAGTATATCAGTCTGATCCCGCCAAGTAAGGTCAGTCCAGCCCCGAAATACCAGGCAATTCTCCTCTGAACAAGGAACATGACAACCCCAGAGGAATGTGGCTGCACCTCACTGACGAGGCCCATAGGAGGCCGAAACGATCGTCTGGGGTTGTCATGTTCCTTGTTCAGAGGAGAATTGCCTGGTATTTCGGGGCTGGACTGACCTTACTTGGCGGGATCAGACTGATATATTTCAGGAAAGTTTTCTTCTGTGAAAAGCACACTGGTCTAAAAGAGGCTGCCTCCGGGTGGTAAATCGCCATAGAACAAGCCACTGAGCTGCTGTTCGTTCCTGGTAGAGCGCTTCTCTCTTTGTATGTATATCTTTTAAAGGCCTAGGAATCTTAGCTATATTTTCTGGTAGACTATAATTCTTTAATTCCCATGAGTGATCCAAAATTCCAGAATAAATTTTAAGTACATCAGTTATCATAGGATAAATGTGATCCATTTTCATGGATTCATATATTGGCCGTAATTGCCATTCCTGTTTTGCCTTTGGATATACCGCCTTTGTGCGTGCATCCATTGCGTCCATTTGAAAATGAATGTGTTTAGGGCGATATTTCTCCAACATAGGTGTGTCCGGTCCACGGCGTCATCCTTACTTGTGGGATATTCTCTTCCCCAACAGGAAATGGCAAAGAGCCCAGCAAAGCTGGTCACATGATCCCTCCTAGGCTCCGCCTTCCCCAGTCATTCTCTTTGCCGTTGTACAGGCAACATCTCCACGGAGATGGCTTAGAGTTTTTTGGTGTTTAACTGTAGTTTTTATTATTCAATCAAGAGTTTGTTATTTTAAAATAGTGCTGGTATGTACTATTTACTCTGAAACAGAAAAGAGATGAAGATTTCTGTTTGTAAGAGGAAAATGATTTTAGCAACCGTTACTAAAATCGATGGCTGTTTCCACACAGGACTGTTGAGAGGAATTAACTTCAGTTGGGGGAAACAGTGAGCAGACTTTTGCTGCTTGAGGTATGACACATTTCTAACAAGACGATGTAATGCTGGAAGCTGTCATTTTCCCTATGGGATCCGGTAAGCCATTTTTATTACATAAAGAAAAAAAGGGCTTCACAAGGGCTTTTAAGACTGTAGACATTTTCTGGGCTAAAACGATTTATATATAAGCATATTTTATACTCCATAGCCTTGAGGAATTATTTTAATCTTGGGAATTATGTAAAATAACCGGCAGGCACTGTATTGGACACCTTATTCTCTAGGGGCTTTCCCTAATCATAGGCAGAGTCTCATTTTCGCGCCTCTATTGCGCACTTGTTTTTGGGAAGCATGACATGCAGATGCATGTGTGAGGAGCTCTGATACATAGAAAAGACTTTCTGAAGGCGTCATTTGGTATCGTATTCCCCTTTGGGCTTGGTTGGGTCTCAGCAAAGCAGATACCAGGGACTGTAAAGGGGTTAAATATAAGAACGGCTCCGGTTCCGTTATTTTAAGGGTTAAAGCTTCCAAATTTGGTGTGCAATACTTTTAAGGCTTTAAGACACTGTGGTGAAATTTTGGTGAATTTTGAACAATTCCTTCATACTTTTTCACATTTGCAGTAATAAAGTGTGTTCAGTTTAAAATTTAAAGTGACAGTAACGGTTTTATTTTAAAACGTTTTTTGTACTTTGTTATCAAGTTTATGCCTGTTTAACATGTCTGAACTACCAGATAGACTGTGTTCTGTATGTGGGGAAGCCAAGGTTCCTTCTCATTTAAATAGATGTGATTTATGTGACACAAAATTTAGAGAAAATGATGCCGAAGATGATTCCTCAAGTGAGGGGAGTAAGCATGGTACTGCATCATCCCCTCCTTCGTCTACACCAGTCTTGCCCACACAGGAGGCCCCTAGTACATCTAGTGCGCCAATACTCCTTACTATGCAACAATTAACGGCTGTAATGGATAATTCTATCAAAAACATTTTAGCCAAAATGCCCACTTATCAGCGAAAGCGCGACTGCTCTGTTTTAGAAAATACTGAAGAGCATGAGGACGCTGATGATATTGGTTCTGAAGTGCCCCTACACCAGTCTGAGGGGGCCAGGGAGGTTTTGTCTGAGGGAGAAATTTCAGATTCAGGGAAAATTTCTCAACAAGCTGAACCTGATGTGATTACATTTAAATTTAAATTGGAACATCTCCGCGCTCTGCTTAAGGAGGTGTTGTCTACTCTGGATGATTGTGAGAATTTGGTCATTCCAGAGAAATTATGTAAAATGGACAAGTTCCTAGAGGTCCCGGGGCCCCCCGAAGCTTTTCCTATACCCAAGCGGGTGGCGGACATTGTAAATAAAGAATGGGAAAGGCCCGGTATACCTTTCGTCTCTCCCCCCATATTTAAGAAATTGTTTCCTATGGTCGACCCCAGAAAGGACTTATGGCAGACAGTCCCCAAGGTCGAGGGGGCGGTTTCTACTCTAAACAAACGCACCACTATACCCATAGAAGATAGTTGTGCTTTCAAAGATCCTATGGATAAAAAATTAGAGGGTTTGCTTAAAAAGATGTTTGTTCAGCAAGGTTACCTTCTACAACCAATTTCATGCATTGTTCCTGTCACTACAGCAGCGTGTTTCTGGTTCGATGAACTAGAAAAGGCGCTCAATAAAAATTCTTCTTATGAGGAGATTATGGACAGAATTCATGCTCTCAAATTGGCTAATTCTTTCACCCTAGACGCCACTTTGCAATTGGCTAGGTTAGCGGCGAAAAATTTTGGTTTTGCTATTGTGGCGCGCAGAGCGCTTTGGCTAAAATCTTGGTCAGCGGATGCGTCTTCCAAGAACAAATTGCTTAACCTTCCTTTCAAGGGGAAAACGCTGTTTGGCCCTGACTTGAAAGAGATTATTTCTGATATCACTGGGGGCAAGGGCCACGCCCTTCCTCAGGATAGGTCTTTCAAGGCCAAAAATAAACCTAATTTTCGTCCCTTTCGCAGAAACGGACCAGCCCCAAGTGCTACGTCCTCTAAGCAAGAGGGTAATACTTCTCAAGCCAAGCCAGCCTGGAGGCCAATGCAAGGCTGGAACAAAGGAAAGCAGGCCAAGAAACCTGCCACTGCTACCAAGACAGCATGAGATGTTGGCCCCCGATCCGGGACCGGATCTGGTGGGGGGCAGACTCTCTCTCTTCGCTCAGGCTTGGGCAAGAGATGTTCTGGATCCTTGGGCGCTAGAAATAGTCTCCCAAGGTTATCTTCTGGAATTCAAGGGGCTTCCCCCAAGGGGGAGGTTCCACAGGTCTCAATTGTCTTCAGACCACATAAAAAAACAGGCATTCTTACATTGTGTAGAAGACCTGTTAAAAATGGGAGTGATTCATCCTGTTCCATTAGGAGAACAAGGGATGGGGTTCTACTCCAATCTGTTCGTAGTTCCCAAAAAAGAGGGAACATTCAGACCAATCTTAGATCTCAAGATCCTAAACAAGTTTCTCAAGGTTCCATCGTTCAAAATGGAAACCATTCGAACAATTCTTCCTTCCATCCAGGAAGGTCAATTCATGACCACGGTGGATTTAAAGGATGCGTATCTACATATTCCTATCCACAAGGAACATCATCGGTTCCTAAGGTTCGCATTCCTGGACAAGCATTACCAGTTTGTGGCACTTCCGTTCGGATTAGCCACTGCTCCAAGAATTTTCACAAAGGTACTAGGGTCCCTTCTAGCGGTGCTAAGACCAAGGGGCATTGCAGTAGTACCTTACTTGGACGACATTCTGATTCAAGCGTCGTCCCTTCCACAAGCAAAGGCTCACACGGACATTGTCCTGGCCTTTCTCAGATCTCACGGGTGGAAAGTGAACGTAGAAAAAAGTTCTCTATCTCCGTCAACAAGGGTTCCCTTCTTGGGAACAATAATAGACTCCTTAGAAATGAGGATTTTTCTGACAGAGGCCAGAAAATCAAAACTTCTAAACTCTTGTCAAATACTTCATTCTGTTCCTCTTCCTTCCATAGCGCAGTGCATGGAAGTTATAGGTTTGATGGTAGCGGCAATGGACATAGTTCCTTTTGCGCGAATTCATCTAAGACCATTACAACTGTGCATGCTCAGTCAGTGGAATGGGGACTATACAGACTTGTCTCCGACGATACAAGTAGATCAGAGGACCAGAGATTCACTCAGTTGGTGGCTGTCCCTGGACAACCTGTCACAGGGGATGAGCTTCCGCAGACCAGAGTGGGTCATTGTCAAGACCGACGCCAGTCTGGTGGGCTGGGGCGCGGTCTGGGGACCCCTGAAAGCGCAGGGTCTTTGGTCTCGGGAAGAATCTATTCTCCCGATAAATATTCTGGAACTGAGAGCGATATTCAATGCTCTCAAGGCTTGGCCTCAGCTAGCAAAGACCAAGTTCATACGGTTTCAATCAGACAACATGACGACTGTTGCGTACATCAACCATCAGGGGGGAACAAGGAGTTCCCTGGCGATGGAAGAAGTGACCAAAATCATTCAATGGGCGGAGACTCGCTCCTGCCACTTGTCTGCAATCCACATTCCAGGAGTGGAAAACTGGGAAGCGGATTTTCTGAGTCGTCAGACATTTCATCCGGGGGAGTGGGAACTCCATCCGGAAATCTTTGCCCAAATCACTCAACTGTGGGGCATTCCAGACATGGATCTGATGGCCTCTCGTCAGAACTTCAAGGTTCCTTGCTACGGGTCCAGATCCAGGGATCCCAAGGCGACTCTAGTAGATGCACTAGTAGCACCTTGGACCTTCAAACTAGCTTATGTATTCCCGCCGTTTCCTCTCATCCCCAGGCTGGTAGCCAGGATCAATCAGGAGAGGGCATCGGTGATCTTGATAGCTCCTGCGTGGCCACGCAGGACTTGGTATGCAGACCTGGTGAATATGTCATCGGCTCCACCATGGAAGCTACCTTTGAGACGAGACCTTCTTGTTCAAGGTCCGTTCGAACATCCGAATCTGGTCTCACTCCAACTGACTGCTTGGAGATTGAACGCTTGATCTTATCAAAGCGAGGGTTCTCAGATTCTGTCATTGATACTCTTGTTCAGGCCAGAAAGCCTGTAACTAGAAAAATCTACCACAAAATATGGAAAAAATATATCTATTGGTGTGAATCTAAAGGATTCCCTTGGGACAAGATAAAAATTCCTAAGATTCTATCCTTTCTTCAAGAAGGTTTGGAGAAAGGATTATCTGCAAGTTCTTTGAAAGGACAGATTTCTGCCTTGTCTGTGTTACTTCACAAAAAGCTGGCAGCTGTGCCAGATGTTCAAGCCTTTGTTCAGGCTCTGGTTAGAATCAAGCCTGTTTACAAACCTTTGACTCCTCCTTGGAGTCTCAATTTAGTTCTTTCAGTTCTGCAGGGGGTTCCGTTTGAACCCTTACATTCCGTTGATATTAAGTTATTATCTTGGAAAGTTTTGTTTTTGGTTGCAATTTCTTCTGCTAGAAGAGTTTCAGAATTATCTGCTCTGCAGTGTTCTCCTCCTTATCTGGTGTTCCATGCAGATAAGGTGGTTCTGCGTACTAAACCTGGTTTTCTTCCGAAAGTTGTTTCTAACAAAAACATTAACCAGGAGATAGTCGTGCCTTCTTTGTGTCCGAATCCAGTTTCAAAGAAGGAACGTTTGTTGCACAATTTGGATGTAGTTCGTGCTCTAAAATTCTATTTAGATGCTACAAAGGATTTTAGACAAACATCTTCCTTGTTTGTTGTTTATTCTGGTAAAAGGAGAGGTCAAAAAGCAACTTCTACCTCTCTCTCTTTTTGGATTAAAAGCATCATCAGATTGGCTTACGAGACTGCCGGACGGCAGCCTCCTGAAAGAATCACAGCTCATTCCACTAGGGCTGTGGCTTCCACATGGGCCTTCAAGAACGAGGCTTCTGTTGATCAGATATGTAAGGCAGCGACTTGGTCTTCACTGCACACTTTTACTAAGTTTTACAAATTTGATACTTTTGCTTCTTCTGAGGCTATTTTTGGGAGAAAGGTTTTGCAAGCCGTGGTGCCTTCCATCTAGGTGACCTGATTTGCTCCCTCCCTTCATCCGTGTCCTAAAGCTTTGGTATTGGTTCCCACAAGTAAGGATGACGCCGTGGACCGGACACACCTATGTTGGAGAAAACAGAATTTATGTTTACCTGATAAATTACTTTCTCCAACGGTGTGTCCGGTCCACGGCCCGCCCTGGTTTTTTAATCAGGTCTGATAATTTATTTTCTTTAACTACAGTCACCACGGTATCATATGGTTTCTCCTATGCAAATATTCCTCCTTTACGTCGGTCGAATGACTGGGGAAGGCGGAGCCTAGGAGGGATCATGTGACCAGCTTTGCTGGGCTCTTTGCCATTTCCTGTTGGGGAAGAGAATATCCCACAAGTAAGGATGACGCCGTGGACCGGACACACCGTTGGAGAAAGTAATTTATCAGGTAAATATAAATTCTGTTTTTAAAACTAGACTGTGGAAAACTTCAATCGAACCCGTATGGCAAAATTGAGAAAGACATTCAAAGTCTTTGTCCATCCAAGGATCACAAATAATGTCTTGCAAAGCCATAAACGCAGTGCTTTTAGGATCTATCCATGCTCTTTTGTGTTCTTGTTCTTCTGTGAATTCTTCATGTCCACATTCTGAAATCAGTCGACCATTTGTCCACGAGTGTATGTTGCATATGTGGTTTAATAAGGATTGCCAAATTTCTTTCATCAACTAACCATTACCATTAGATTTCAAACTAGCAGCCCAGAGGTGATTTATTATAGCTTGTATCCATGGAGCAATAGATCTACAGTTCTTTTTACGGCTTATGGAAAGTAATTTTTTTTCTGATACTTTTTCCATAATGCCATATGTCATACTGATGGACTATTAATGGATATTCTTCTCTGATAATCTTAATTATACTGACATGGCGATCAGTTGCGACTTGTAATACAAATAGCGAATCTTTTAGAATATTATTCATTGTTCTCCTAAAGGCCTTTGACTCCATAGCAACTGAAGATGTTGTCTCAGTCACCTGCACCACATTAAAATCTATAATCTTTTTTGTCTCATCTTCAATCATAGTGTATGTGCAATATTTAGCACTGTAGCCAGGGCTATCACATTGTCCGTCACCGCACAATGTGATAGCACAATCTTTTATACTGTTAACATTACGTTCACGGTCTTCAATCCAGTATTGATGTATAGTTGGAAAAATATATTTTTTCTGTATTTTGTAGTATGTCTGTTTACATACTGTTTGTAGACCCATAAATTGACTCAATTCATGAACTTTATCATAATGGTTGCCTCTAAATAGAATAGATGCACAATAAATTAAATTCCCAATCGGCATCTGTCCAATGGTAGGTTGACAACGCCATAATATATCTTCATGTCCTGACAAACATTCTCCAGAATTATTTAATAGAGTTCCTTATATCGATTTTTTTTATACTGATAATAGGTGATGTACATCCAAAGTATCTGCATTGTAATAATTTTAATAATTCATCTAAACAGCTTTCAAATACAATATATATTTTTTTCTTTGACGTAGTCATCCAAAGTCGGTTCTATTAGAATACTGGTATCATCTAGTGTAAGCATGGTTTTATCCGGAGAGTAGTCATGATCTTTCACTTTTGAATTTTCATTCAATCTGTTTACACTTTCAGTTTTGTTGGTTGTGTCTAATTCTTCATTTATT